>NC_056734.1:438351810-438421810 GCF_019279795.1 Protopterus annectens | reverse complement strand
ACTATATGACCTCTTGGGATTACACCAGTCATATGCAGACATTTCTACACATTTTATTTATGTTGCACAGTGTGGGTAACAGTGCTTAATACAACAGTACTATTAAGTGATTGCAAATCTAAATTACCATATGATACCAGAGTAAACACATGCAGTCCAGCAGTTAGACCTTTATTGTCAGGCTATTATGCTTTTATTTACATACAACCTATATGAGACTCTTCCTGCCATATTCTCTGGTGTATGCAGTACATACCTTAAACAATACAGGTTTTATACAGGCAATTAACTTACTACTACTTTTAGATTTATTTCCTATGACAGTACACGCAAGAGTATTACTAACCTGCCTCGCGGCGCAACCACTCCAAGTGACATCCATGGGATTCCTGGTTCATAGCCCACTCACTTGCTGCTGTGAAGGACATAAGAGGAATATTTAGTAATACCTATCCATAATATACATGAGCTGGCAATTATTAAACAGGTAGTGGACTGATAGCTACACACGGCTGGGACCACCCCTGTCCTCCTAGCCTCTTTGATCCACTGATCCAAGAGATCCCCCTTTCACCGCTTCAGGTTGGCATAGTGATGTCTAACCTACTCACCAGTTCAGGGTATGCCAGTGGCACTGGTGAGGTCATGGGCGAGACAGTCCCAGGCTTCTGCTTTATATTAAGAACCCTGGTACTGGCCCTGCAGCAGTCTCTGGTCATGGTCTTTCACAAGGAGTCCTGCCATGACTCTGGACTCCTGGATGCCCCAGCACTGCGCCCGAAAGCACACACCCTCTCCCATTCCAGACATATTGCCTACAAAGGGAAGCTACAACCAGTTATGAGATGTATTCCCGCCTGTTGGGTTTAAATAGGGCCGATTTCCCACACTTTGCCATGACTTGAAAAGGCTAAGCTATGGGCAAACCTGCTTACCTAAGGTTGGCATTGTTTAAAGGGGTATACCAATGGGCAGACTGAGTTAGCTGGCCTACACATTGCTTGCACCTACTAAGCTGGGCTGTGCAATGCTTAGCATTGCTTAATATTTAAGTTGCATTATATTTGCTTTTTGGCATTGATTTATTATTCATTTCATGTTATATATGTGTTTGGTATGCATGATTCATGTGTACATACACTGTATGGGGTCCTTGTGTTTATTAGGGGATCTCAACTCTTTATTACAATGACACCTCACATCTGGGCTTAATGCAGTACTCCAGTTCACATATTTATGTTATGTGGTAGGTTATATAACATAAAGCTGTATATAGATTCCTTTCACATGTTCAGTTTGAATTCCCTATAGTGAGGATCTGTTTTGTGATACCTCAATCCTATGTACTGCTGTGATGCCTTAGTGGTTAACTACTGTGATTATGGTGTACAGGGTCCTGGGTTCAAGACCTGCAAAGGTTTTTTTATTTTGTTTCTGGCCAGAACAGCGGCTGATGCATACAGAGTGCTTAAGGCACTTTTAAGCAATTGTAAGTGGGTTTGTGTGAAGGTAAGCAATGCTAAACTCTGGTTAAATATGCTTATAGAGAGTTAGCTTCAATATTGCTTAACCTGTGTGTGCATTGCTTACACCCATGCAAATGGGCTTAAACTCGCTTACTACTGCTTAAATATGCTTACTCCCACTTACTACTGCTTAATAGTGCTTACACACGCTTACTAGTGCTTATTCCCGCTTACCACCGCACTAATTTAGACAGTAATATGTACTGGTTCTTGGGAAGGTGGTGGACTAGGAAACTTTATGCAGTTATTATTCATTACACATTTTACCTTCCATTTGTATCCCTGATTCCTGTGTATGTATACTGTATGGGGCAGTTGTGATTATCTGTGGACTTTGCAACATTATGACAATGACACCTCACATCTGCATTTAATGCCTTACTCCAATCACAAATATATGTTATTTAGTCGGTTATGCAACTAAAAATATTGGTCATAAAGTGATTTGACATGGAAAATGGAATGTACTGGAGTGGGGCTCAAACCGGGAATGACTGCTCATAAGGCGAATGCTCTGCCCACTATACTACTGCTGTACTGTTTAATTTGCATATATATTGCTTTTTATCCTGTTGTGCCATTTAAGCTGCATTAACTGCAGCTAAGCGATGGGCAAACCCACGCACCTATGGTTAAATTTAATCTGTTTCATAAAAAAAAATCTTTATATTTCCTGTTTTAACTATTGTTCTTCAAAATGTGGGGGGATGTTGCTGGGGGTATGCGAACACCTATGAGCGGTCTCACTCATTCTTTTATTAATACTCTGATGTTCTTCATTGCAGGGTCATGTATATTCTGAGAGGTCTGCTCTCGGACATGCCCCCTGCACTCGTACATGCTCCGTGTAAGTTTAGGAGCTCAGGCAGTGCACCTTCATTAATATGCATGGTGCACTGCCGTCCTGCTCCTAAATGGCCACTTCCATGAAGGACTAAGCTAGTCCTGCATGGAAGGATAGTGAATCTGGGGGAGTATCTCCAACAGAGTAGTCTGCAGGGAATCTTTAAAGCCTGCCAACTCATTACACTCCTAGAAAATATATTCTCAACTACCTGTTTCTTCCCCATCACACCTCCATCATTTGCTGTCTACCTAAGAAAACATTCTCTTGAGTCTACTTGGAGTATAAAGATATCTATGTAAACATTTCCAAGCAGAAATCCTAAATCGTCTAGATTTTGTTGCATATTTTGGAGACATGCATGTATTTATCCATTGTTTCTTTGTGAATTGCTTATCCAATCTCTCTTTCCAATTCTTTCTGACCTCCTCTGATTGATTCTTATAGCTATCATGCAATATTTTATATGCTCTAATAATTATTCCTTTTTTAATGGCAGCTTCTGTTCTAGATTCTACTAAAAACTTTACCAGTGCTGGTCTTTCATTTAGGATCCCCTATTACTTTCTCTTTGCCTATACTCTGATATTGATCCTTGATAGGGAAGGCAATCTCTAACCTGCAGTCTAAATAAATTCTTGACATCTTTGCATTCTATTACCTTCCCATCTCTAGTTATCTGCTCCCAATACCTTGGTTCCTTGTTTCTTGAGCTTCCCCATATTTCATCATCATCCCTTTCCACTTTCAATTATAGGTTTCTGCTTGTGCTATGTATAGGAGCCTTAACTGTGTAGCTCTGAAATACCCCTTCAAATTGGATAATCGCAGTCCACCTTGTTCTATTAGAAGAATCAGCTTATCCCACTTCACTCTTGCCATCTTTCCCTCCCAGATAAAATCTTTTAGCTCTTTATTAATTTCTATCTACACCTTCTCCTCTTGTTGATAAAAATATACCTGATGTGTGTATAACCCTAAAGGGACTAAAAACATTTTAACTCCTTGTATCTTACTATCTATATCTACATAACAGAGCTTCAAGTTTCTCAGTATTTGTATTATCTTTTGTTTAGTTACTTCCCACATATCCTTAGCTACCACAATGGAATCATTTTTAATCCATATCCCTAAATACTTAATTTTATCATGGCCACATAAATATGGATATTGCTGAATCATTTTGTATGTGGGTACTTAATTTAATGCTATTGCCTTTGTTTTAACTTCATTAATTGTATATCCAGTAAAGATATGAAACTGTCTCAGAATGTTCCACAACACTGTAATCTCCTTTCTGGTTGTGTCAGGTATAAAATAATATCATCTGCAAATAGAGCTCGGTTTTCTTGAGTACCATACCAATTATATCCTTGAAATGCACATAACAAAGGGGAAAAAGGACACCACACAGAAGCAGAAATTATCAGAGAGGACCCCACCCACTCTATTTTTTTCCTCTGATTCCTCATATATTCTCCTAATCAACCTTATAATTTTTTCAGGGAATGCAAATGCTTCCATTGCCCTGCTCATAAAGTCCCAGCTCACTCTGTCAAATGCTTTCTCTGCATCAAGACCCACCAGCAACAGTGGTATTTTCTTACATTCTGCTTCCCTCCGAATCATCATTATTCTGTTAATGTTGTCAAATGTTTGCCTTCTCTCCACAAAATAACATTGATCCATAGCTATCAGTTTTGGCATCGCGTTTGCCATTCCTTTAGCCATTATAGACATAAACACTTTATAATAATAGTTTAGTATTGAAATTGGCCTGTCTGAAGCAGGATCTGATGGATATTTATCCTCTTTAGGTATTATAGCTACCACCACTTTCTTCAAGGATGTTGGTACTTCTCTTCCTCTTAAAATACTGTTAAACCAAACCTTCCAGATCTTAATAATTTTTTTCCCTCCTAGCTTCCAAACTTCCACAGGAATACCATCTATTCCTGGAGACCTTCCTGTAGATTGGTTATACATCACCATTTTTATCTCATTTCCTCATATCCTGTTAGTAATTGAGCCTCATCTACTTCTAACCTTGGCATATTTAATTCTTCCATAACCATTTCCATTTGTACCTTTTCATGATTTCCATATTTCTCTGTTTTATACAGACTTTCATAGAATTTCAGAAATATTTCTAATACCTCTGTATCTCTTGTTACCCTTCTTGTAATAGGCTCAATAAGCTTGGTGACAGCCCTTTCTACTTTCTGTTGCCTGAGTCATTGTGATAAAAGTTTTTGTGCTCTAGAGTAATTATAAAAAAAAAAAAAAAACAATTGCTTAACAGCAATCTTTCTAAACCCATGCATATTTTGAGATAATCCCTTATTTTCTGTTTAGCATTCTGCAGTTGCTCATCTTCTTGTTATGAGATTCCACCTATTCTGTAATACTTTAACATTTGTCAGTCCCTCCAAATAATTATTGTTACTTCTTAACCATATCTCCCTTTCTTTTATTTACATCCTATTTTTAAAATCCACTTTAATTGTATCCCACTCCCTAGCTATATTTTCAGATGAAATTTCTGTCTTCTCTAATAACTCCTGAATAATTTCCATTACCCATTCCTTAAATTCCTCTCTTTTCAACAGATAGGTGGGAAAGAGCCAGTGTATCATTTTTATTTTACTACCGCCATGTTTTTATTTCAGTTTTTATTGGTGCATGATCTGAAATAGTAAGTGGGTGTGTATCAAGACCTTCAAAGAAATGCACATGTTTCTGTGAAATGTAAATTCAGTCTAGCCTAGCCCATTTTTTTATCTTGGGGAATAATATATAAATTCACTCCAAACTCCTAGTACTGAATTCATATCTTCCATACCAAATATTTTCATATATTTCTTCCAAAGTCTACCCTCCTTTATTATACTTTCCCTTTTGCTCCCCCCAGACACATCTTCATTGCTGCAAATCAAATTCTAGTCCCTACCTACAAGTAATATTCCATGCTGAGAGCTAATTATTTCTCCCAGAATTTTCTTAAGTTCCATTAAAGCAATTTTAGATAGAGTATAAGCACAAGACAATGAAGTACTCATTTCCTTTGTCCCAGGTATTCTGTTGAATAACCATGCTGAAAACCTTTCTTTATCAAACTCACATATTCAGTTCTTTCCAAGTGTGCCTCTTATAGCATAGCTATTTGCACTCTACATTTTTAATATAGTTCACTACTCTTTTTTTTGTATTTATCTGTAAGACCATTGACAGATACTACAGAAAGCATCATTGTATTATTCCCACCTTTTATGTATAACAACTTTTTTGTTAAATGTCTAGTTCCAGCTTTTGTGTTTCATGCATACACTGTTTGGCAGATTGAACTTTTATAAAATTGTCTCTTGTCATATACATTTGAACATATCTCACATCTTACAAAACTCTTTGTTTTATTGAAAGCTGTCAAACAAAAATACAACCACATCCCCAATACCCCACTAAAACATATTAACTTAATACTAACACACAAAACTGCATACATCTTCAAATATTGAAGTTTTACCCTCATAATAGCAAAACATGTCCTAAACTGACAGCCACACTCACAGATTTAAGTTAACCTAAAAGAAAAAATATCCATGCTAAGATGCATGGTGCAGCCTTTGCTTCTACTAAGTGCTGTCTGGTCTGTCTTATCTTTATACTTCCCCCAGCTAGGAAACACCTGAATGCTTTTAAAGAACATTATATCATATCCAATCTCTCTCTCTCTCTTTTTTCTAGCTAATTTCTCTTTATTAGATTGTAGCCCATTTCTCTTTATCAGATTGTCTCCTGGAGACATGAGGACTAGATACAAAATTGCTACTAAGCATACATTTACTTGCTAGAAATAAAAGCCTTATAATATTCAATATTCTTTTTTATTTACTTGCTTTCTCTTAAACATTGTTACTAGATCAAGCTAAGGGACTTAATCTAGTCATTCCACTATGCATGAATGAGAAAATGCACACTAATCTTTCTTTTTGCCATGCTCTTTTGACCAGACTTTTGTTCTTTTTTTTCAAATTGTAATGCCTACATTTCTTAAAACTGAACAAAAAAAAAAAGACAAAGGGAGCAAGAAAACAAGAAAGAAAAAAAAAGTAGTATCCCCATTACACTTAAAAACAACTGATACATTTTTACTTTATAACATGCAAAGAAAATCATGCACTATAATAATAGTACCATTAAGCAGAAAATTGTTTTACTTACAGTTAACTTTCTCCCTCCTTTTCCCTCTCTTAAGTATTTTGCTGAACATTAATGACATGTAATAAGGCATATGCTTTAAAGTCCCCTACAAGTTTAACAGAGACCAAAAAAAGTCCAATATTCCAGATTTTCTTGTTCTGTCATGTTTCACAAATATAATTATTGCTTTGTAATCCCACATTTGTCAATTTCTAAGTTACTGGTTTTATTTCTGTTCATCTCCATCTCCAAAACCCTGTCTCTGTTTCACTTCAAATGTTCTCTTGATTCTTCTAGCTGACTCTTGTGCTTTTTTCCTTCTCTCAAGCATTTTCTGCTAAAACATTGGAGGAGGTTTCACCGACACAGTCTCTCTGTGGTCTTTATTACCAGAAGAACAAGAAACAGAATGTCCTTCTGTTTCACAGCTCACTTCTTGTTGGACAAACTTTTGTATTTCCTCCTTAGCATGTACTTCATTAAAAATTATTTTGTCTCTCCAGGGAAAATATTTTGAAGATAGCTGGGTACAGCAGTTTGAATCTCATGCCTGCTTCTTAACATTCCCAAACTAGTAGAATAAAATTGCTCCTCTTCTGCCTGGTGTTCAATGAGTAATCATTCTCCATAGACATTCTGCTCTCTTCCAGTTTTAGTACTTTGTCCTTCTGCCATAGTTTCATCAGAATCAACTCCTTCTGTTGGTAGGATTGCATCTTTACTATAAAAGGTCTAGGTTGCTTTCTCATAGCCAGATTTGGAGCATACACATGATGTTTACTTTAAAATAACAACTCCTGATGTGGAGTACCACTCCAGTTCTTTATGTAATGCTTTCATAAAATTAATACAGTCTGTTCCTTCCAGTTTCTCTAGTACAGAAGAAAACTCCAGGTTTTTCCCTACATGTTCTGAACTCTAATTCTATTATTTTTTGAAACATCTCTTCTTGAGCAGTTTCATATTCAGCCAGCCTTTTCTTTATTTTAACCTCTGATCTTTGCAGTTTTATCAACTCATCTAAATGTCTGTTTAAAGTTTCTTACATTTTTTACGGCCTTTTTGTTGTTTGAGTTGATGTACTCCATCAGTGTTTCATTTATTTTAATCAGATCTGTGTGCAGTTGTCTTATACTTTCCTCTGTGTTACTGGAAGTCATGTCTGGACCTTGCACTGCCTCTTGCTGAACAGCTGCAGTACCTTTTCCAGTCAATGTTTTTCGTCATCCTTTTAGCTGATTTTCTTTCAGGTCCTCTGTATTTCTTTTCCCCATATATCTAGGCAGTGCACTTACTACTCATTACTGAAATTTACCCAGAAATACAAGTCCACTGGCCTTCTTTGCTACAATTCTGTTTTCACACTGAGAGAGCTAGAATTAAGCTGTTACTCCATGTGCAGCCATCTTGGAAGTCTATATGCCCCTTTCATTATTATGCCTGCAGCATTACAAAGGGCTGATGTTTAGCAACTCTTCTGAATTCATTTCATTGCCAGGAATCATCTGCTATTTTGTCTTTTTCCCATCCTGGAGGTCTTTGGTTAGCAGCACATACAATAAAAACGCATATCCTGGTAGTACCTTTTTACTGCCAGAGGAATGAATGATCTGGGGTGATTTGCATGTAATTTACCTCCTTTGTTC
The DNA here is from genome assembly GCF_019279795.1 of Protopterus annectens. NCBI lineage: Eukaryota > Metazoa > Chordata > Ceratodontiformes > Protopteridae > Protopterus > Protopterus annectens. The sequence continues at coordinate 438,413,594 of NC_056734.1, read as the reverse complement.
AGCGTTCTGGCTAGTCGGTACGGCAACATGCACATCCAATAAAAACACATATCCTGGTAGCACTTTTTTACTGCCAGGGGAATGAATGATCTGGGGTGATTTGCATGTAATTTACCTCCTTTGTCCAGCATTCTGGCTAATCGGTACGGCAACATGCTGAACTTCAGGTTCTATAGTTAAGCCAGTGACATCACCCTGTATTATAAATGCTTACTAGCTCACCACTGCTTTCCCTTCTTCTAGAACTGTAGAAGTAAGGAAGTTCCTTACAGGATCATTCAAAATGGGAGTCAGTTGTTACCTGCAGTCCTTCTAAGTTTCTGATGTAAGGCAGTACAGATTTAGATAGTTCAGTACATAGTCTCTGTTCACATTTATTTATTTATTTACAGCAACATAAAAATATATAGATAAACACATATTTCCTAACTGAATTGCCCTTTCTTAGGATTTAATGATACACATGCTAGCTATTTTGTCCAGTTAAATAGTGAGTGACAATTCCAGTTGTGTCTTCTCTACAGACAGAAAAAGTGAATGATTACTATATTCTGATTTAAAACACGTACACCAGAAAACTGTCATAGCTAATTGCTTGCATGTTTTATAGCTCTGTAGACCTGAACATTGTATATTTACTGGTGCATGTGACTCAAAAGATAAAGAAAGGCATCTGACATTGCAAGTATTTCAAAGTTCACTGTTTTGTCCAAAACAGTTGTAGCTCCTGTTAGCCTTTGCTTGCTAACTACAACAGTCATTGTGATATAAAAGGCTGCACCTGCCAGTTAGCATAGAAGGTTAATACTAGGAGGTGTTAATGAGGTTAATGAGCTGCTCCCTGTATTCCTGGGTTTGATTTCCTCTCCCTCCATTTGTCTACTGTGTGACTCTGAGCGAGTACTCTTGGGGTACTTGGGAATTTGGGCTAGGTTCCTTAATGATCTTTTGGACTGCATGCTTAGCAACTACCTATGATTTTAAGTAGTCTCAGAAAACTGAACACTCCCATATCATCCAGTAGTATCATAATGTTAAGCAGTTTAGTTTAAAGATTTTGTACTGAACATCTGTGCACTTCTTTTACTGGGGAGGTTGCAATTAATTCCTTATAATAAGACATTTGTTGATAAGACTAATTGCCAAATAGGTCAGACTGAAATGCAGTGTGAAAGTGAAGAGAATTGCAACTATTATTTGCAGGATGAAAGCAGCTGAGTGTATTGGACGCCTCTCTTGAATTGTTAAAAGAGCTACTTATAATTTGACGTACATATGATGATAATAAAAAGTAAAAGAGAAGAAGATATGATTTATAACTGATGAACTAAGAGAGCTAGGGTTGCCACCTTTTCAAATGCCCAACGTGGGACAACTGTGGTACAAACATCAGATTTTGCAGGCCAAAACATACGACCAGTACAAAGGACAGAACTTCACTTTTTTGCTTATATAAAAGCTTATTATAATAGCATTTTAGTTGCTTGTTCTGTTTCTTATAATATTTAGGTGTTTCAGATACAGAATAACTGTTTTATACAACTATTACATAAAATATTGGAAGTAATTTTATCCTAAAATTTCAGGACATTTGCCATTTTTACAATTTGTTTTGCAGAACACAACTGCCCAAAGAGGGGCTGTCCCTCACAAAGTGGGACAGGTGGTAACCCTAAAGAGAGCTGGAGTTATATAACCATATATTTAAAGATAATCTGCCAAGTCTACTGTTGATGGAGATGCTACTTGGTCCACAGCCTGTTAATGGTGCAGACTTTCACATGCAACATTGTATCTCCTGACTTTCTGGATTAAATAACTGAAGTCTGTTTTCCTAGAAAACAGGTGTTAACTGCAGAAATGCTGTGTTTCCCTAGTCTTAATATTTATTTTTATTTAACATTTGTTTACTGGGAAAGTCCAACTTGGAACCAGCCAATTTTCAGTGGAGACCGGGGGAGAAACACTCCAGACACATGTCTTTGTAATGTGGGAGGAAACCCGCATGAATGCAGGAAGGACATGCAGACTCCACACAGAAGGCACCCCAGGCAAGAATTGAACCGGAGTACCTCTTGCTGTGAGGTGACAGTGCTAACCACTGCACCACTCCGCCATCCTATCATAGGCAATAGAACATGTGGCACCTTTTCAAAGGAAGGGCCAGCCTGTGTAGTACCAAACAAGGTGTCTCCTACCCCATGAGCATAATCTGATAAGATAATGGAGGTTACAGACAAATACTGGCATAATATCTTCAGCCATGGGCTTATACAGTTGACAGGACAGAAGCATCGCATTCCTTGTTGAAAGCACTCATCCTCCATAAAATGGCTGCCATATAGTCATTTCTTGTGTGTTGAAAGTCCTGGGACTGGAGCAGGCATACTGAGAAAAGTAGCATGCTGTCTCTTGTCTCAGATTGTTACACAGTTAGCAAGGTCTATCTGCATTCAAAACAGTGCTCCATATAATTCCCCCATGTCACACACCAAATATAAATATATAAATATGCATTTAGAGTTAAAAGTTAGATAGTACCGTACCTCAGATTATTAAAAGACTGCTGGAAGAAGGGGGATGGCTTTAAAAATAACATACTTTCAATTATTCTATCTTTTTGCACAAGTGTTGAAGGCTATTGATGACATTACCAAGCTGTAGATAAGGTAGTAGTAACAAAGACTGTCATTTGCATGCTTAGAATGGCAAAACCCTCATAATTCCTATTTTTCATTACAGGAAGAAGTGAACTGTAGTTCATATAACAAACAATTTCCATCAGTATAATAAGCTACAACATACAGGTTGTAGAACATTCTGTACTACTTCAAGTTATATCCTGAAGTACACTGAAGCACATTCTTCTTCTTAGGTGATCCATTTATGACCCATTGAGGCTAACACTAGAAAAATAATTCAACTTTACATGCCTCAGGCTATGGCTGTACAAGCTCCTTTTCTTCAAGACAACTAAAAACAGAAAATCAATAGAAAGTTCTTCTGGCAGCAGCAGCTAAAAAAACAGGACATTGGGGCATGTGTTCTGGCTTTAAAATACTGTGTCCCGGATGGTGCAATAGTGATAGCACCAGTATTGTTTATTTACTTTCATTACTAAAATGTTTTAAAGACTTGCACTTTATTCATTCGAAGCTTGACAGCACATTGGTTACTTATAGATATCAGGAGTAACTCAATGGCATATGTTATTTTCTGGAATGCAAACATGAGTTAAATCCGATGGCTGTAAAAAACAAATGACACCCTGATTGCAAAACACCAGCCCTAATCTTAGAATTAACCCTAAAATTCTATCAATAACCCTAACCCTAAAACTGTAACCTTAACATTCTAACCCTAACCCTAAAACTTTACTTGAAAGTAGTAAGGATCTGTGTAAAAGTTGACATTTAATATGTGCTTTACATTTTTCTTCAGAATAAAAAGCACACTGGTCACATTTTCTGCATAATTTGTACTTATACTACTTCTGCACAGCTTCTAGTGACTAGCTGTAAGTAACTATCAACATTTAACAGTGGCTCCAGGTTCCATTTCTGTGCATAAGTGCAATTCACTCACCCTATCCCCTCCCACTGGAAGCTGAAAATTCAGCATAGGTTTCCCTGACAACAGTTAAATACAAGAGGTCTTCCTGTCCCTAAAAATGAATCTGCATTTGGGACAGTTAGGAACTGTATCTCAGGGGTATTAGGTATTGTACCTCATTAATTTCACCATCACACTTGAATTTCTACAACATGCAAGAGTCATTGATGTTTCCCTCTGAAAAATGTGTTTCTCATCAGTTGCCCTTGCTGCTCCCAGGGTAAAGAAAACTGATTTAAAATATGATGCACTTTATTCATCCTTAATTCAGACTGTTGGCACGTGTGAACTATACCTGAGCTTTGTTTAATCTGCAATATACTTATTTCCCATGCCCTGAGAATGTGTGATCTCATCTCCGTAAATGAAAAATTATATGAAAGGAAAAGAAATGTATAAAATATGTAACTGTGGTCCAGTGGTGCAAGTTTTGATTCCCTCAGCCTCCATTGCCTTTCTGTATGACTGAGCTTGAAAAAGGTCCATGAAGATCAGTGCTCTACCCTGGAAAACAAATACAAATAAAATAAAACAATAAAATAACTGAAATGTAGAGTGTAATTTTCTGCAGTTTCTCAGGAGGGACTTAATTGCTTGCATGTAAGTCACAGAAGGGTTTGGAATCAGGAATAAAAGAGCCATGATATGCAATTGCAAAGCCTCATCAAAGGAATCAATCATTAGTATTCAAGAGTAAAACTTTTCAATTGCATGTGGGGTCTGAATGTAGAGAAAAAAAACAGTGTACTGTTTAGTTAGTTTTTCTTATCTTATGAGAAAAAGAAATGAAGTAATTTAATGTAACCCTTCCCTACCCCAGTTTTCTGTGGGAAGAAAATAATGATCTGAAATGTATATATTTAAAGCTAAAAGAAATGTCAGTATAGACTTGACTGGGAGAATGTGTTAACCATCCTGGAGATTCATTAATGGAACTAGCATGAGCCGTAAGGCTCATGCTAAAAAGCCTGTGCTGCACAATATGCTAATTTATGATTCAGAGCATATTAGCTGTGACAAGGTAAGACCTCATTATCAGCTAATTTGCATGTCTCTGAATTGCATTTTGACGTGCAGATAATTGCTGATTAGCACATTGATAGTAGTAAATTATTGCCCATGTAGGCAGTAACATTCCCCAGTCAATCTCCAACACACACAAGTACACAAAACATGAATACACACACTCTCTCTCTGTCTCACACACACACACACACACACACACACACACACACACACACACACACACACACACACACACACACACACACCACAGTCACTGTACCTGTCCCTCAACTGTATGCCCTCCCTCCATAATAGTTGAAGTGTAATTATACCACATATCTAGTATGCTATAGTGGCTCATGTGTCCCTCACCCTCAATCTCTGTACTGATGTTGGTGAAATTAAGTCACTTTACCAATGTGTTTTCCCTGCTCTCTAGTGGCTGTCCTACCCCAATCTGCATACCATCTCCATGGCAAGTATCTGAGCAGGGCTCTTGGACATGTTCAATACTGTGATGTGGTAGGAATGGCCCTGTTGATCTATTTAGCTGAGTGATTTCTTGAATCGCTCAGCATATAGATGTCTTCCTGGAGGCAGTTCCAGGGAAGAGTGCACATGGCTAATTAGCATATGTCTCTCCTGGACTGCCTCATTAGCATTCAGCACAGCCACTGGGTTAATCCTACTTGGCGCTGCACTCCTTCATGCTAGAGCACTGTACAGCACCATGTTAGGGAGGTTGCTGAATTGAAAAAAGGTATATGTACATGTTGCAGTACCTTCATGAATCCTGGTCCCATAACTATGAAGGTTTAGTGTTTGAATTCTGCCCTGTATAATTTTATTAACTTAGAACAATTATGTCCAATATTTCTTTGGTAAGAGACCGCTAAGATATTTATTTAGTTGTAGATCAGATTCTTCTTTAAGTATTCTTTGTAGTACAACTGACTCATTTATTTTTATATTATCTGTGAATTGTCTTGATCTCTGCATATTTAATGTGTAATAGCACTGTTTTGACTTCTTTATTCTTTAAACAAAGCTTTATTTATTTATTTGCTTTTAAGATTGCAAGGCTGATATTTACTATTTATTAATACATTGCAATTCATTATCCAAAAAGAAGGTATTACGTAACACTGTAGGCTGGCAAAGCTGTAGAATCTGATCTCAGAGGCCAGATTGATTTAATGCATTACCAATGAGATTTAATTTAATAATTTATATTTGCTAAATCATGAGTGATCAGGAAACTTGTCTATTTGATCTCTAGCCATATCTAGAGTGTTGGCAGTACTTACATGCCACAAGGAAGAAAGCTATGAAGAATTGAAGAATTTTGACAACCTTCCCTATGAACTCTGTTTGTGTGTATGTGTGTGTATGCACACACATGGGTGTGTTTCAAAATAGTTCATTTGAAAAGTAGTTGCCATGGATAGTGGGCACTGAAAAGACACAGTGATTCATAGACAGAATGGCAATAAATGGGCCTTGGGTGTCTAGTGTATAGTCTTAATTTGGGTAAGGATGTTGAAAGCCCATACCCAGGACAGCAGTACACATTCCTTTATGATCTTGGAGCCAGGTTGTATTTGGAGAGTTAGTTACTGAATCAGATTTGCATGCATTTTTCTTTCTTTTTTTTAACCAGTTGGGTACAGTGGTGTGGCATGAGAGACCTTCCTTCTGGTGACCAGCACACAACAAGAGTCAAGTCAGTACCAGCTCTCTAGCACTTACTAAACTAATAAATTATACATGCTTTGGAGTCCTTTGCCTTTTGACAAATGCTAGTACTATAAGTCCTAAGATCTCTTGTAATGATCATTTACATTGTTAGATGTTGAACAATATTACTAAGATTTGCCTAATGTTTAATGCAGCCTTATTGCTATTGTAATAGATTCTTACACATCCATCCATTGCATTCATTATATAGTTTATGTTCTACATGATTAATATGAATTTATAAAATGTAACACACACATATATATATATATATATATATATATATATATATATCAATGTCAAAGCAACAAGTGTTGGTGGCATGCAATCTTTAATAAAATCTTGCCGTGGCAAAAATGGCTTCACAAGAAGCTACACAGTATATATTGTGTAATTTCTTGTGAAGGCATTTTTGCTGAGGTGCTAGAAGATTCTGTGAAAAGTGCATCCCACCCTTTGTTTTTGTTTTTATTGTAACACTATAACGTTGTAAAAAATATATGTCAATGTGTTATAAAGTTTTAGGAGCTTTATTTTGTTTATAGTAGGTGTATTCTGTATAAGCAATGCAAGTTGCTTAGTATATGGTACATGCCTTCATTTTCAGACACTTAAAACATATTAGTACATGCAGTGGCATTTCTGGTCTTATTCTAAATTCCAGGCTAGAAGTTTCACTTCCAGGTAAATTGCAGTGTAGTACCAAAACAGAAAGTGTAATAGGGAAATCATCAGAAATTAACTAGTAAATCTCTAGTTGCATTACAGCAAAATTATCATGGGGAAATGATAGCTTAGATGCAGTTAAAGTATTACATTTTCTTTAAGTTCATTTCTTTGAATACATAGACTGACATGATCATAATGTAGGAATATCTACAAGGCACACACAATTAAAAAATTTGAGAACTTGTATTATACAAACCCAGCTGTCCTGTATAAACAACACATCTGAAAATTGTGGTAAAGTAATTATCCTTTTATCTCAAAGACATCTGATAAGTGGAAGCTCACCAACTGGCCACACAGCTTTGTCTCCATGAACTTGTGCACTTTTGCATTCCTAGTTGACTTGTTCCATACTCACATGCAGACAGCAGTTCTGACACAGGAATCATTACATATTGGCTGGGATTCACTAATCCTCCATGTAAGACTAAATAAGTCTTACACGGACACTGCAGCGTAAGAGGAAGATGTCAGCACGCCATGCATATGCTGACTCAACTCTAAGGCTAACACGGAGCGTGCACAAGTGCAGGGTGTGTGTCGGACTGCTGAACAGTCCAAAAATCCACGCCCCTGCAAGTCCCTTAATCTGCAAATGTCAACTGAAATGAGTGAGTCCGCTCAAATGTGTACATACCCAACACTACACTCCCCCACATTCTAAATCCATGTACAATTCTAAAATGTAAAACTTTCCTTTTTTTTTTTTTATTATTCCTGATATAGCTGCCCATATTTGCGCGTGTTTGCGCGGGTTTTCCCATTGCTTAGCTACAGTTAGCAGTTTAGAGATCGAAGAGGATAATAAGAAACTTATATGTAAATTAAGCCAAATAGCAATAGCGTAGTGGAAGAGCCTTTGCACAAAAAGGAGGCATTCCCGGTTCGACTCCCACCACTCCCCTTTCTATTTTCTGTAGGAAATCTGTATAGAAAAACAATTCCTGACATTTATCTTTTAAATATTAGTAGAAAGCATTGAAATGGCCTATGTAGTAGTGAACGATATTTTATATATATATATATATATATATATATATCTATATATATATATATATATATATATATATATAAGAAGGCTAAATGGTTATGCATACTGATGAATGCATAAGTAACGTATCTTAAGCAATGTGAAGCACTGCTAAGCAAAGTTTACCAGTATTAAGCACATTTAAGTATAATTGTTCATAGCTTAGCACTGCTTTAACTAGCGCAATGATTTTGTGTGTAGCTGCACACAGCGCTAACTAGCGCAATGTCGGGCAATGTAGAGCACCGTAGAGCAACGTAGAGCAACGTTGGGCAAAGTTGAGCAAAGTTGGCTAAACACAGCCACACCTCCTAGCCAGTCTGGCCAGTAGTAAAATAAAAAGCAATGACAGGCCTTGAACCCAGGATACTGTACACCATAATCACAGTACTGAACCACTAAGCCATGACAGCTTTTGATATGCATGCACTTTCAACACACACATGCATATTAATGAAAGTTTACCCAGTGCTAAGCAGGTGTGCTTTCAGCTGAGATTTTCAAAACTGGCCAATCACAAATAAGTGTGGGAAATGAGGCATATTTAAGCCCCATAGGTGGGAATACTTGCCATAACTGGTTGTAGCTCCCATCTGCAGGCAGCATGACTGGTGTTGGAGAGGGCTCTCGCTTTCGAGCGTAATGGTGGGGCATTGAGGAGTCAAAAGTGATGATTTGGATCCTCGTCCATAATCATGATGACAAACTCCTGCAGGGCCAGTTCCAGGGCACTGAATACAAAGCGGAAGCCTGGAACCATCTAGCACATGATCTCACCAGTGCCACAGGCATCCCTCGGACTGGTGAGCAGGTCAGACACCACTACTCAGACCTGAAGAGACAGAAGCAGGACCAACTGAACCAGTGGATACAAGAGGCCCGTGGGATGGAAAATGCCCCACTACTGAGTAGGTAGTCATGGAATGAAGTATGTAAGAATTGCTATTGTAGTCTATACTATGGATAGGTATATGTCTCAGTATCACTTCATTAACCACACAGCTGCAGGTGTCCATGCTGCGACTCAGCAAGCCTATGCAGATAGGCTGCTAAGGCTGCACCACCAGGCAAGTTAGTAATTATTCTGCATGTATTGTTATATAAAATAAGTGAGAGAGCATGAAAAAGAGAGTTGTAACCCATTAATAAAGGTATAATACGTCTTGAATAAGTCTTCTGCATGCACTGTAATATCAAATAAATGAGAGAGAGCCTCTATAAAAGTGTGTAATGTAATTAATAAAGGTATAATTCCTGGAGTGTGTCCATGTCACTTTCTTCGATATGTTGTTGTACTCTTGCATTATAGAAATATTACTGTTGTATTAACCGCTGTCAACCCACACTTGGGTAGGCCCATATAAAGTGGAAGAAGGGAGTGCCAGTAGCTGTTAAGCATATATACAGTCCTCAACAGTTGGTTAATGGCTGGCATGTATAGGTTAATCTGGCACATGAGTAGCGTGTTATTATGTTCCCCAGAAATGTCAGTGTGCTGCTAGAAATGTAGAGGGCTGTTAAAATATAATTGATAATGTCACCTGAACACATCCAGATATGTGGATATATAAATATAAATAAAATATATAAATATGTAGCAGTAACATCTGCATCCTGGACAGTCTGTATGTCAGATACAGGTCAGGTAAATAAAGAACTGGCAAAACCCATTTCACAATTAAACGGACATTGCCAAGTGTAATAATACATGTAGGGGATATATACCTGCAGTCAATAGGAATGTAGTGTAAACTATAAGTACATATAAGTTGTTAATGGAGGTATCTTTTTACACCCTACTGTATGTGCATAAACAATTCAATTCCACACGTCAATGGGTATGTCTAATCTCAAAACATTTGTTGGGACATATGTCCTATTTTTTCAAAAAATATCTGCATTTACTTTGATGCATGTGCCCTATTCAAATACCACAATCTTGGTGGCCTGTTGCCACCAATCAATCCTGCATGCTGTTGAAATGTCCACTGTTGTTCTATATATGCATGTGTTATGCTTGCTGTTCAACTGTTGGAAATCTGGTGTGTTGGGTTAATGGGACTACTACTGCATGTTGTTACAACTAATTTGGAATGCTGTTGGCTGTTAACAACCCATATTGTCATTAAATCCTCCTAAACCTAGAACGTATGGGAAGGCTGGTCCCAGCGGACCCCACCTGTCCCACCTCAGCTGGTGATGGCACCTGGCACCAGCAGGTCCGGTGCCCAGCCCGGGACCTCCTCCGTTGGTCCTGTGCCACCTTCGGGTGGAAGCGCAGCAGGGGATGGGGCTCATCCCCCCATGCAAGCGTGGCCGGAGGAGGGCCACCTATCACCCTCTGAACGGTCCGGGCTGTGGTGTGTAGGGAGATCAAGCTTTCAGTCACTGATCCTCTATGCCAGCTTGAGGCACGTGTGGCGTGACTCACGGGTGAGCCTGCCCCTCCTACGCAGCCCCCAGCACAGCCACCCTCTGGGCTGTGAAGGTGCAGTGGTGACTGCCCATGGGTGGGGATCTCAGTTCCACTGTTGCCATCTGTGGGCTCATTGGCTTGCGATTTCCAAACATCCTTCCACGTCAGTGGTGTTCACCCACCACATGTGTCATATTCCGCCCCTGTATGCATCTTGTTTGTCTTGTCTGCTTACCTCCCCAACCTACCTCCCCATATATACCCACCTCCCCTACCACACATTCCACTCTCACCTGAAAAAAAAGGGCAATCTGCTCCCAAAAAAAAATTACGCCCCATACATAGCTGCCCATTTTGCAGACATATCCGCTGGACACATAAACTGATATTTAATTGGCAATACAACATACTTTGTTGTCCTCACCCCTCTCTCAGGGGTGGAATGTTTCATATTTCCCTCCAAATTTCTAGCATATGCACAGATGTTGCTGTTAAAGAAATGGGCAGCTATGGACCTTTCCTACACCCGTCCTGCACATCCCGAGCTGTTTTCCCTACTGTCTTTCCCTCTTTGTGCCCCTTTTTCACCACTTTCCTATCTCCCCATTTTCTTTTCTTTCAAAGAAATGAGCGCGGGGGTTAGCGGGAGTTAGCACTTTTAAGCAATAGTTAGTGGGTTTGTGCGAGTGTGCACTTGTGTTTGCTTAGCTAAGCATTGCTAAGCATCGCGCAAACCCACACAAACCCGCTTACAAATGCTTAAAAGTGCCTTAGTCACCCTGCATGTGAGGGCCCTTGTTCTGCTCAGCAGCAAAATAAAACACCTCTGTCAGTCTTGAACCCTAGACCTTGGACATGCTAGACTGCATGAAGTACCACTAAGCCACAACAGATATACAGCAGGTTATTGCTGAAATAGATATATCATGCATCAGAATGAGTGAATGTAAAGGAAAGATAGGAATGCCATAACACAAAACCTGTTCTGTGGAACTTTACCAGCAGTTGTTGTGGAATTGCATTACATGACTGTGATAACAGAACCAGCCATTCTAGTAGTAAATAATGTTACAGCAGCACTTTACAACCCCCACACAGTATCATAGCAGGACAATCCCCACCCAAATGTACGAAATACCTGTGTGTTCAGGGTCCACCAAGGATGTAGGTAGGCATACTCAGTACTGGAATTGTGTAGTTTTCTTGAGCATCCTCTGCTAATGTCAACAATAAAAAAGCAGAAAATGTGCAGAAGTGAGTACATTAATATTCACAGTATAGCAGTTCACAAACAGTACATGTGCCAAATTAATAAATCTCAATAACTACTTATGTATGGCAGCTAATTGTATAAGTAGAAAATAAACTACATATTCCCACGTATTTTGTGTTAGTATTTGTAGGGGTGAGTACAATTCTACACTGACAACTGTGTACTGGAAGTGGCAACATTCAGGCCTGAGTACAACATTCAAATCACTGGCTACACCCCTAGCTTCAGATATAAGAAGTATACCAACCTTCTGACTTACACAACGGTGTCCACAGCAGACAAGCATGGGCCCCACTTTGGAAAGCTGAAAGGGCTATGCCTACCTGACTTAGCAATTTATAACATTGGGTTGCTATGACAGTGAGTACTGCAATCACCACACAGCAGGCTGCATGCAATTACCAAATGGTGGCCACCAATTCGTGCAGAGGCTATCACATGCACATGTGCAGATACCTATAAAAGCAGGCTGTACTTGCTGTCCACACATGCAATCATTCCATTGCTGGTACAGAGGGAGAGAGAGACAGACAGACACTGACATCCACATCAACAGCAACAGCAATAGAAAAAAATAAACAAAAAAATATATAATTAAACCAAAAATATATATATAATTAAACCAAATCAAAAAAAAAAAAGACACACAGAACTGAAATTTACAAACACATACAAAGGAAAGGTATGCAACAGATATGTTGTAGATGTTTTTGAAGAGTACTCTACATACTTTGAATCATCCATATGTGGCAGCAGTATGTATCTATGCACAGATGCCCTGCATAACTACTGCCATGGACAAATCAGTGTGTAGCTCTGTGCAGTGGGATATAACTGTGACATATGTAGCTCAGCATTAGATGTCAAACATCTGATCCATGTTATCTGTGTTCTGTACAGTAGTGTGTACAATGGCTGTTTGGGGGAGTAGCGCATACAGCTATATAAACATGGATGTGATGGAGTAACAAATGCATGATAGTCATATTAACGTGTAGCTTAGCATTGGCAACTGCTGTACCAGGCTAGTATGCTAATCTAGCATTTGCAGCTATATATACACCCTCTAATGTTACTGTGTGCTCACATGTGACACCTGTTCATGTTGCAGCAAGGCCCAACAGGTCAGCCGTGAGGTCCACGGCTTACAACAGTGTGGACCTTGTGTGTGTATGGCACACACATACGGAGAGATGTCCTTCGCAATGTCATGTCCATGTGTCAGGACAGTGTGGGATGGTTGAGACGTTGACGTGGATGTATGCCAGCAACATCAGCAGCTGGCAGTCACCACAGATGTCCCTCAAGTCACAGCCACTCCCGTAGTGCCAGTACCAGCCCCAGCAATGTTGGGGGTGGGCTGTACATAGACCATCCTAGAAGACCAAGTGCACATGGCTCTGGACAGTCCCAGCAGGGACCTGGGTCCAGTGTACATCTGTCCACCTCTGAGGATAGTACCCAGTCTGGCTTAGTACCTGATACTGTCAGTGGCACACCTGCCAGGCACAGATACCATATCCGTGGCCAGAGACGGTGATCTGTAAAGCCTGACAGGTACAGTCTGTGGCTGTCCCACAAATCCCCGTATATGGCAGCCACATGGTGGAAGTGTGTGCATGCAGATACACACACACAGAAACCAAACACCTAGGGCTAACACATAACCGCACACATTACATCAACATTGACCCATAGCAGTACTCTTGGCCCTCACACACACACACACACACACACACACACACACACACACACACACACACACACATATACACACACATGTCGATTGTATGGCTCAATGTAGGGCTCTGGCAAACCAACAACACACCCTGTGCATATGATGAAACCTGTGCCACCTCCTGTCATCTGTAACATTGATGCAGGAACAGGCTACCATGGTGTTGATGTACAGGGTGACTTTATAGCAGTATAGCAATGTTAGCATGCTGTCAGCAGTAAAGTGTAATGATATCCTTGAAGGTGTAGATGAGCAGGCATGATGCATTAAAGCTATGATTGTCAATGTAGTATTGTTTACACCAGTGTTAGTTCCAATAGTGTATTGTCCGCCCATGTGCCACTTGGCTGATGTATGTAGTATTGGCAGCATGTGTTAGAGAGTGGACAGTATGTGTGGGATGTGTGTAGCACAGATTTGCAGGTGTACATTTGTGAACATGGTGGAGGTGCACTGTCTGCATGTACATGCATAGCAGACACATGGCCAGGGTGACATGCCCTGTATTACACAGTAACACTCCATAGTTCCTATTGGTGGCCAATATGCATTGTACTACACACATTGTGGAACTTGAGTACACGTGTGTATGACATGGTTTGACACTGTGCTGTGGGTGATACTGTTACTATCTGTCATTGTTTTGCATTCTGGTAGTATACATATCCTCAACAGCCTAATCATAAACAATCGTTAGATGATGTCATAACAACTGACACACAGATATAAGACACACAGTAACATTTGGATCCTTCAGGTACTATAATATGCCAGTAACCAGTGGTATTCACCTGCACCCATTCCTGAGACCACTCCTGTTTGGAATATAGCTCTCTTAGGTACAAGCAATCACAGTAGGGATATGTACGTCCACGTCTGGAAATGCATACTGTGGCCTATAATGCATTCTCCAGATGACACACACATCCTCCACAAGGGTATCATACAGACAGATACCTGTTGTCAAACCCATGCTGTAAAGCTATAAGCCAACTAAAGCATAGTCATCCACCTTTACAAAACATAGTATCTCCACAGTACCACATAGGTAGTAGCCACCAACATGTTGAACAGGTACCAATGTGTACATGCAGCCAAGTGTTACGTCATCTATCCTTTGGTAAGCACAGTTCCAAAGGTATTTTGAAATCCCTCGGTGGATCACATAAGCAATAAGGGGTCTGCATGCATATCCACAAAGGTTGTTCTACACCTATAATGAATAGCCATCATTGACAGACTTTGCTGTGTTTGAACAGGTCTGAAATATACCTCAGCCATAAACCCTCACTCACACTATGCAATAGAAACCGTAATGAGTGTGTGTGACATGGATGATCTAGGCCAGGGATCACTGCAGTGGCTGGGCTTGTCACAAGCATACAGATGTGACCTAAGGTCTGGAAAGTGGCAGCACACACTGGTAAAGATGACAGATGTGTTCATGGAGAAAGCAGGGTTCCCACCTATGAAATAATTGAGGTCACATGTACGTATATGTATTTGCCACACAGCTACCTGACATGTGCAATGCACATACTGTTGTCATACTGTTATGTCATACAGTAGTAAAAGCAAAACCCACAACACATTGACTAACAGTGTCACACACATAGAGCACACACACACACACACACACACACACTAACCAAGTGCAGGATTCAAACCCCTACCTAACTACTGTATGATAATAGAGCAGTACACATTACCACAATGTGTTATATACATTACTGGAAGTTTTCCTTTCCACAGGTATATTTGTAGGATGGTGACATCATCAGACTTGACAAAGATAAGTATACCACTTTTAAGGTGTTTTACTACTCTCCAAAAAGGTTGCTCCTCTCCCAGGAGTTCATACACAAACACACACACAGTTGTCAAGTGCAGGATTGAAACCCCTACCTAACTACTGTATGATACTAGAGGAGTATGCATTAACATGATGTGCTATACACATTACTGGAGGCTTTCCTTTACACAGGTATATTTGTAGGATGGTGACATCATCAGAGTTGACAAAGATAAGTATACCACTTTTAAGGTGTTTTAGCAGTCTCCAAAAAGGTTGCTCCTCTCCAAGCAGATCAAACACACACACACACACGTCAAGTGCAGGATTCAAACCCCTACCTAACTACTTTATGATACTGGAGGAGTACACATTAACATGACATGCTATACACATTACTGGAGGTTTTCCTTTACACAGGTATATTTGTAGGATGGTGACATCATCAGACTTGACAAAGATGAGTATACCACTTTTAAGGTGTTTTAGTAGTCTACAAAAAGGTTGCTCCTCTCAAAGGAGATCACACACAAACAGACACACAGTTGTCAAGTGCAGGATTCAAACCCCTACTTAACTACTTTATGATACTAGAGGAGTACACATTTACACAACGTGCTATACACATTACTGTGAGTTCTCCTTTCCACATGTATATTTGTAGGATGGTGACATCATCAGATTAGACAAAGTGGATTACCTTAGGTGACATTAGGTGGGCTACATAGAAGGAATTTCTAAACACTTTCGCCATGTGATCATCAAAGGAGAGTTTACTATCTCCCTGGGTCCCCAGGGCCATAATTACTTTCTCCATACATACTGGATTACCACCTATGTGGTAATTTGTGTGCACTTTTTTTTTATCCAAAGGGGATGACTATGCATTCTTTGGCATTCTGCTTGAGGGCATTGTTTTGACACCAGGTATATGTCTCTGTAAGACCCTTCTGGAGGATGTCTGTGTCAACCATAGAGTCGATTATGGACCACAGTTAGCAGTCATCTGTAAACCTGTTCAGCCATACTTCTCCCATGCTTGCCTGTACCTCTGAGCAGTATCTACTGAACAGGTGGTGTCCCAGGACCAAGACCTGTGGGATGCCATTTGTGACTGGTTTATAGTCGGACATGGCACCCGCAACTCTGAACATGTGTGTTTGATTGTGAGCCAGTTGCCCACCCATCCTGTGACATAGCTGTTAATGTTCAAGCTGGTAAGCTTGTCCATGATGACAGAGTGGGGAATGGTGTTGAAAGTCCTTAGTGAGGTCCAGGTGGGCAGTGTGGACTACTTTCACCTCCATCTATGTCCTTGGTAACTGTTTCAAATGAGTCAGCTAGGTTTAGGAGGCAGGATCTGCCTTTAACAAAGCCAAGTTGGGTAGAGTCCAGTGTCTGCAGGTCCCCAATGTCTCTGTTTATGGGTTCCATGATAATTTGCTCCATAGCTTTGCAGACCAGGCTGAGTAGACCTATAGGACAATGGTTTCCAGGTTCTTTTGTGGCACCCTCTTTGTGGAGCTGGATGACTGTTGGTGTATGCCATTCTTTGAGTATATAGCATGTGGTAAGGTTGAGTTTGGATAGTGAATGTAGGTGAGGGTGTAGTTCCTTTTGGGGGCTGGTGTAAGACGCAGCCTGGAACACCATCCTGTCCCATTGATGCTATGTTCTTAGCTTTGGAGAGGGCTGTCTTTACCTGCATGTCCATGAAGTCTGGGGCTCTGCATTCTTCTGGGATGGACGCAGGCCCTTTTGGGGGTGATGGCGGTGGAGTTTGCACTGAACCTGTCCCCCAGGATGTGGCCAATGTAAGTTGGTTCAGTGTATTTCTTGCCATTTGTCAGTAGCTGACAGCATATTTGGAAATTGCCACCCAAATGTTTGGTATAGCTAATGAAGGATTTGTGGTTGTTATTCTTACATTCCTTGGCAATTTGTCTTTAGAAATTGGCCTTGGATTCTTTTATGAGTGATCATTATTTCTTCCTAATAATGATCAGTGATGCCTTTCCTTTTGTAAAGTTTGCTCTATCATGTGTTCGTTTCTTCCTTCTGTTGTATAGCTTTTTTATAGGCGACGACCACCAGATTGGTTTCTTGTTTTGTTTTTGGAGGAGTGCATCTTAGTTTTATTTGGCATGTCTCAATCCCTGCATCCCTGTAGATGCTCATAGAATGCACTTGTAAATGATTTGGCAGATTGTATAGCATTATCCTATAGCAAGGGGGCTTTGGAACTTTCCACTTTGGTCTTGGGAAGTGTGCAGTTTGCTTTTCAAAATGTCTTCACAGTGGTTTCCTTGACTGGGGGGGGGGGCGGGATGTGGATGTCCAGTGTGATCACTTTATGATCTGATATTTCCAGCGAGGGGTTTATCTCTGCTGTGGAACACTGGTACCCCATGTTGGTGATGATCAGGTCCAGTATGTTGTCACCTCTAGTGGGCATGGTGACCAGCTGTTCCAGGGTGTTTGGGTTTTAAACTCTATGAAACATTGGGCAAAGGACATTGTACACAAGTAATTCTCCCACTCAATGTTTGGGTAGTTGTAATCTCCTCATATAATGGTGTTTGATAGGACCTTTATATTTTCCACTGTTCTCAGGAATACTGAGTGAGGTTCCTGAGACAAGGTAGGTGATCTGTAGCAGGCTACAATCTGATAAGCAGCTTTGCCCAATGTTAGTTGCACTTGCATGGTCTCCAAGGCCTCATGCTGTGCCACTAACTTGATGATGTGGGTATCCATAAGGTAAATGGATACACCCCTCCCTTTTGTATTTCACTCGTGGTTTTGGGTCCGAAGATCAGAGGATTTGTCAGTGTTTTACGTGGAGCATGTTCAACAGCTCTGTGTTTGACATAGCTTTGTATGTTAGGCAGAGATCACCTCCGAGTAGGCGATATGCGAGAGAGTACAGCTGGAGCATTTTGAGATGGTCTGTGTATGGCATGTATTTCAGGCCACTAATGCTCTTTATGTGGTATTGCTGCAGGCTTTCCAGTTGTTGTACATGTCTTGTGAGGTACATAGCAGAAGGGGCATTGTACCCCATTATGGATCTAGTGAGTGATGAGTAGAGGGGAACAATGTCCTCTTCTATTCTGCATGAGACACCTTTTGTGATGAGGTGTGCCACATAGAAGGATTTCCTGACTACTGTGGGGATGTGATTATCACAGGTGTGTCCACTGTCCACCTGTGACCCAAGGTCTTTTATCACACTTTCAGTGTAAAGTATACTACCGCCTATGTTATAGTTCATGGCTACAGAGTTTTCACCAAAGGGGATGACAATGCGCATTTTGGCATTGAGCTTGAGCCCATGGCTTTGACACCAGCCATCTGTCTCAGTGAGGCCCTTTTGTAGGATGTCCACATCTTTAGTATTTACAATTATGGCTCCTAGTTTGCAGTCATCTGGAAACTTCATTAGCCACAGACCTTCCATGTTAAAGTTTACTTCAGGGAAGTAGATACAAAACAGGACAGGACCCAGGACTAGGCCCTGTGGTACTGCATTTGTCACTGGTCCAAAGTCATACTTGGAGTCTGCTACTTTCACAGTGTGTGTTCTATCAGTAAGCCAGTTGGCAGCCCATCTTGTGACATAGCAATTTATACCTAGTTTAGTGGGTTTATCTATAATTCCAGAGTGTGGGATGGTGCTGAAAGCTGTGGCAGGATCTACATAGGCTGTGCAAAACACCTTACCCTTGTCTACGGTTCTGGTGACTGCTTCAATGTCATCTATCAGGTGTAGGAGACATGATCTGCATTTTACAGACCCAACATGGTTGTGGTCCAGAGTTTGGGGATTACCAATGTCTTTTTTATAAGTTGTATGATGATACATTCCATGGCCTTGCAGAGCAGGCTCATCAGGCTAATGGGGTGCTAGTTCCTGGGGTCTGTGGTGTCTCCACCCTTGTGTAGTGGGATAACCGTCACTGTGCACCATTCAGCAGGCACAAAGCCTGAGGTGAGGCTATGACTGAACATGGTACATTGGTGTGGTGCCTGTTCGTTCTGTAGCTTGTGTAGAACACAGCCTGGAAAGTTATCTGGTCCCATGGATGCTGTAATACTGGCTTTGGAGAGTGTTTTTTACCTGTGCAGCCATGATGACAGCAACTTTGCAGTCTTCCATTATAGAGATGTGCTCTTTCATGGGTGAGAGGGGGGTAAGGTTAACACTGATCCTATCTGCCAGGATGTTGGCAATATCAGTTGGGTCTGTATATTTAGTGCCATTGAGCTGTAACTCAGGGCAGATCGGAGTGTTGCCATGACAAGGATCTGTCCGTTGGGCAGATATCTCCTGAGTAGACAGTATGCAACAAAGTACAGATTGAGTTAAATTCAGTCTTGTTGCATAGGGAAACTGTTTGAGGCCAGTAATCCTCCTGTTGAGGTACTTCATTGGTCTTTCCAGCTGCTGAAAGTGCCTAGTCAGATTCATCGCAGGTGTGTTGTGGTACTCTCTGACGGGTCTGATGACTGATGGGTAGAGGGAACTTCCTTTAACCTACATGCAAAGACCTTGGCAGTTTGTGGGAACACATAGCTTGATTTTCTGACCACTTTGTGAATGTGTTTCTGGAAGTACAGATGACTATCTACATTTGTCCATAGATCCCTTATTATCACCTCCATATTTATGGTGTTGGCACCTATGTGGTATTTGTATGACTGTAGCTCGAGGACATACTTTTGACACCACATCTGTCTGACTGAGACCCTTTTTAAGGATGTCTCTGTTGTCCCAAACATCGATTATGAGAACTTTTTTGGCAGTCATCCACAAACTTTGCTAAACATAGCCCTTGTGTGTTTGACTGTATTTCTGAAAAGTATACACCAGACAGGAGGTGGTCCCAGGACTGAGCCATGGGGGACAGCTGTTGTTACCAGCTTGTACAGGAGACCACGATTCTTACCTTGTGTGATCTATCCATGCCCCAGTTGGCAATCCATCAGATGACTGACGTATTTATGCACAGGTTGTTGATTTTGTGGATACGACATGTGTCTGGGATGTTGGCAAAGGGCTTTTCAAGGTCTATGTGGGACATGTGTAGCTCATTTCATTGATGTATGCCCTGGGCGACTGTCTTGTAAACAGTCTAGCAGATTTGGGAACCATGATCTGCCCATGACCAAACCGAAATTGGTAGGGTTGGATGTTTGTAGGCTCCCAATAGCTCTGTTTATGAGTTCCATCATGATGGACTCCATGGCCTTGCAGATCAGGCTTAGTAGGCTTATAAGACAATAGTTCCCATGTTCTGTTGTGCACCAACACTTGTGGAGTGTGTCAAACATTGCTGTAACACATTCAACAGTTTCATATCCTGTACAGAGGGTGAGTCTCAACAGACTGTTCAGGTGCAGGCTCTGTTTGTTCTGGAGTTCATTTATGACACAGCTAGGGGAAACAATGTAATCCCATAGATGCTGTGTTTTCAGGTTTGGAAGGAGCTGTTTAACCATTCTATATGTGATATCTGTGCTTTCACAATCTCCAGGTATGATGATAGGGCCTTTTGTCAGTGAGAGGGTGGTATGTATGTATGGGCCTGTCTGACAGGATGTTGGCAATGTAAGTCATTTACAGTTTGCACTGACTCAGGACATATATGAGTGTACATTGCTATTTATGACATGGAGGAAGGAAGCGTCATGGTTCTTTATGGACTCCTTCACAGATTCTTTTGCCAGAACATGGATTGGATAATATTTGGAGTGCACATTGTTTGTTGATGATACTGATTGCAGGTTTATTGATCTTCATTGCTTTTTCACTTTCTGTGAACAACTTAAGTACTTGTGGTACATAGTTTGATTATGACAGGGTTCCAATATATTATATGTGTCTGTTTTCATGTAACTGTGTGCAAAAGGCAGGATTGGTGAATAGTGACAGGTTCCTGGGGTGAAACATGCAACTGCCAGACATGTGTGGCCCACTGCTGTACTCAGACATGGCCTAAGTGTGTGAGCATGCCCAGTATGACCTTTCAGTGTGTTGCTGAATGAAATGCACTACATTTGTTGAAGTGTGTGAGCACACCTGGTATACACATTTATACTATATGTGTGTGGAAAATCAAGTTGTATTTTTACTGCAGGGCTCACCTTTGTGTCATAACTCAACAGGGGATCATGCTGTGCCTGCAGGGCTTCCATAAGACACTTTGCATAGACTTATCAACATTTCTACATACAGGGGGGACAGCTATTCTTTGTGCATTTCTACCCGGGGGCACACCTGATTGTTACTGTGGGTGTACATAGGATGAGGGGTTCACCTGACACTTATACACATTTGCTAGGCCTGCACTGCCATGTAAGGTACACCATTTCAGTCTGTACTGTTGCCTATTATACTGGTTTAAGGCATACTACTGTACTACGGATCTTAGCATCCAATGTCACATATATTAGATTGTGACTTCATAGCCTACCCAACCCACATCACACCAACCACCTGGTCTGCTGTTCTCTGTATGCATAGGCCTGTGGGGGAGGTTACCCATATGCCTCTTTAGGGTCATGATACAGCATTTCTTTGTGTTTGCATTAGTGTACAATTGTCCTGCTGTGTCTGTGCCATTGTAATGCTGTCATGGCTTAGTGGTTCAGTACTGTGACTATAGTGCACAGTATCCTGGGTTTGAGCCCTATCACTGCTTTTTATTTTCATGCTGGGCAGACCAGACTGTTTAAGGAACAGTAAAGCAAATATGAGCATTTTTACCTGACTTTGCTCAACTTTGCCCGACCTTGCCCAACATTGCTCAACGTTGCCCGACGTTGCGCTAGTTAGCACGGGTAATTTTATTTACATATACTAAATAGTGGTAAAAGCTGCTTAGCACTGCTTTATATTGCTTAAAACATGGCAATCATGCCTCAGGAGGTGCTGCAGGGCTGCCTATGTCAGATGCACATAGTACACTCCCTATACATGTTTGAAAACAGGTAGTGTCACGTTAGTCATCCCTTTTATTTTATGTGCGAGTCAGAGAGAGGTATCATTTTCAAGGTTCCTAGTGAGCCAGTGTATGTGCTATGCATTGCCTCTTTGCCAAGGCCAAGGCATACTGGGCATGCCTTCTTCTGCCTACTGGGGCAGGCTCAGGTTGTTCCTCCTCCGAGTCACGCTGTGCCTGTGCAGGCCTTGGCAATGGTGGGGGGCTGTTTGGCCCTGCCCCATGCTGTTCCTGCTGCAGCTGTTTTCACAGGATCATATTGTGTAGCATGGCACATACCATGACAATTTGGGTACATGTAGTTGGTGAGTACTGCAAGGCTCCACCAGATGTGTCCAGGCACCGGAACTGTGACTTGAGCATCCCAAACACACGCTCTATTACATTTCGCGTTTGTGCGTGTGCCTTATTATGGTGTTCTTGTTCAGGTGTGTGTGCATTTCTGATGGGTGTCATCAGCCATGGCTCCAGTGCATATCCAGCATCCCCCACTAGGTGACTGTCAGGGATGTCCCCATTGGCAAATGTCTGGTACAGCTGCGTCAGATGCCAGATATGGGAATCGTGGTAGCTTCCAGGGAAGCCAGCACACACATTCAGTATTATGCCCTGGGCATCGCACATGACCTGGCAGTTGATGGAGTGGAAGCCCTTGCGGTTGATGTAGGCCCTACCCCGCTCACCGGCTGGTGCTTTGATGTGTATGTGCGTGCAGTCAATTGCACCCACTACCTCAGGGTATTCCGCTATTTGCTGGAAGAGACGCATATTGCTGGCCAATGCCTCATGGGAATTGGGGAAATATACATGATCACCGACATTTGCTGACATGGCATTCAGGAACTGGTGCAGTACCCTGGATGCTAATGCCTGTGAAATCCCCATCATATCACCAGTTGGTCTCTGGAAGGTACCTGTTGCTAGTATTCTTAGGCCAACACATGCCTTGGTTTCCACTTGCACATGTTGCCTTATGATAGCAATGGCAGCCCCTAACATTTTTTTGTCTCAGTTAAGCTTTTTAAGTTTTCACTTCTCTTTGTATACTGCAGTGTTGCAGTGTTCTGAGTAAATCATGGGGGAATGTTGTTTGCAGAGATGTTATGTGATCCTATCTCGCCTACATTCTGACTGATGGGTTCAGAGCCGATCCTCGGCTCACTGCACGCTTATGCCAAAGAGCGAAGTCTCTTATTGGCTGAGCTTACTATATCCCAGGATGCACCACTACCAGTCCCCCAGATCTCGTTTGCCGCTAACAAGCAAAGACGTGGTCTCGAGCTGGCTGAGCTAAGTAGTGTTTTCTTCACTTACTTTCCTGTCAGGAATTTCCTTAAAATTCAACAAAAAGCTGTTTTAACAGCTATCTCGTGTTTTTGTGTATGAGTGGATATTTTCTGTTTAATATTTGTGTGGTGATTGCGTTTTTCTGACTAGAGGTCCCATTTGAGTTGAAGGGCCTTCCCTTGTCAGTCTGTTGTTGTTCAAGTCGGTTTATTTAGGGATTTTTGGATCCCTTTAGTTATTTTTGTGACAGCCTTTGGTTCTCAAAAAAAATGGTTCTCAAAAAAGAAAAGAAAAGAGAATTTTTCTGTGATATTTAGTGTGTTTGATTTAGCTAGTCACTAAATTGGTTGCCATAATGTCACAGGCTCCTAGGCCTTCAGGATTTAAAAAGTGCACTAAGTGCAGTTTCAAGATGTCAATAACAGATGACCATTCTCTCTGTGTGTACTGTTTGGGCGCCAAACATTTGCAGGAGTCCTGTAGCGTGTGCCACGCGTTTTCCTCGAGGGTCCTCCAAGAGAGGAAAATAAACTTATTTTAAAAGGCCTTATTAAACCCTCTTTTGAAGAGGCTTTAGCTTCATCTCCTTCTCCTGCAAAGAAGAAAAGGGCGCCTCCGACCAGCCCGCCGGAACCGACCGCCAAAAGACATAGGCAGGCTTCTCCTTCGCTCCACGGACTTCGAGCCGAGGCGACGGTCTGCTCGATGCCTCCAGCCTCGACTCCTCTGGGTTCGGAGCCGATGGCTGGGGCCTCGAGAGGCGGGTCATCTTCATCGGCTCCACTGATCTTGGAGCCGGCGAAGGTTGTCCGCCAGACACTTCCTCCTCGGCGCCGAAGCCCTTCGCACCGATGGAAATTGGTTTGGACACTCCGGCGCCGATAATTATAGAGTCGATTCGAGCCGGTCCCTAGTCCCTTGGAGCCGTTGAGAGGCCTACTCGACCCGCTCGTCTCTTCCAGGTCATCAAGGATGTCAGATTCGACATAGACAGGGTACTCCAAAGACTTTTCCAGTCCCCAGTCTTTCAGAAATTTGTTTCGCTCGACCCAATTGGCTTCGGAGCCGATAGCCCATTCCATTGCCATTCCTCCTCCGACCGCTTGCCCGTCCGGAGCAGGTGCTGATGGAGCCAGTAGAGATCCTAGGGTCGGCTCTGACCCTTACTCCAACCCGCCTTCGGGTCCGAGTTTAGCACACGGACTTCTTCGGCCGGGCCCGGGGTGATGTTGGGACCAATGCTGTCGGTTCCAAGCCTCCTCTCAGTGCTGCCGCTGGACTTCCGTCTGCTATCATGGCTCGGAGACTGGACCCTCCCAGGATTCTGGGGTCCGGCCTTCAGAGTTATGAGGAGTGCCTTGGCCAAATCTTCTTCGCCATCTCTACGGCTTTACCGGCACCTTCCTGGGCATGGAGACTGGGTCTTTGGTAGTTCCCCTGTCTCTAGGCAGCGGAGCCCCAGGGCCTGAGGTTACCCCACTGGGGTTCCTCCTCCTGAGGGTCTTTGGAGTTGTCTTCGGAGGAGCCCCAAGGAAGAGATCGTGCAAGAGGAAGCACGTGGACTCCCCGATGAGTCTCTTACATCGGACACTGATCTTGATGATGCGGAGGGGTCCCCAAAGTCGCCCTCGGATGATGTCTCATTTGCAGACATTCTAGAGATCCTCAAGCAACGAGGCGGCTGGAATTCCAAACCCTCCGCTGATGAGTCGGTGTTCCTCAAGGCCTTGGGCTCAGCCCTCCGCCTCCTGGGTGTCTCCGCCCGACGAGCTCCTGGATTTGGTTTGTCGGAGGGGGAACATCCAGATACTGTGGAACCAGTGCCTTCGCCCTAACAAATTTTTGTCTGCCCCACCCGAGAAGGAGTTCTTAACGAAGGCGTGGCTGTAGATGCCATGGTGGTGGCATCTGCTACCCAGCAGGACGTGGCAGCGGCTTCAACATCCGTTCATCCTCCTAATAAGAAGTCTAGGAGCATGGACCGCACGGAAGTGCACCCTGACTTCAGCGGCCTTTACTCTGAGGTCCCTGAATTATTTGGCACATTTCACCAGACTACAGAGGGATCTGGTCAAGGAGCTCTCAGACTCCCTCTCAGGTAACCTACCTGAGCAGCTAGCCCAGTCGGTTAGCTCTCAGTTGGCTATCCTTACCTCGATTTCTAACTCGTCCATGAGGCTCATTTCATATGCGGCAAGGCGGGCAGAGCGGCAGGCACAGGCGTGGCTCTCGAAGACAAGCCTGGCTCCGTTGTGTCATTTCGGAGGCCTTCAAGTCTTCCTTTGCCGACGCTCCCTTTGATGGGTCCTCTTTGTTTGGACCCAAGGTAAAAGACACTCTTACCCGCTGTGAGCAGGAGGGAAAGACTTTATCTGCCGTGGGAGCACGATTTTCCACTCCCTTCGGCCTTATCCCAAGGCTAAAAGAGGAGGGAAGATGTGGTTCAAATCACAGAAATTCTTTCCTCAACAGCAGGAAGATTCCCCTTCCAGAGGCAGAGGACGGGGAAATTTTTCTGGGAGACGCCGTCCCAGAGGCGGCAGAGGCCCCCGCAACACTGGAGACCGCAAGTCCTTTCATGGCTCTTCAGCCTCCCACACTCCATGAGGGATTGCCCAGCTGTGCTGCTCCAGAGCCAGTCGGGTGCCGTTTTGCCAAGCACCTAAAAGCCTGGGAGTCTATTACTCAGGACAGACGGGTGCTTCGGATTATTGCCGGAGGTTACACCATTCCCTTTACACGCTCACCCCCACCGTCCAAAAAAATCCCGGACCCACCACCCAGTCAAAGGGAAATTGCAGCCGTAGAAGCTTCAAAGCTGCTAGAAAAAGGAGTCATCCAACCGGTCCCCACAGACCAGATCGGATCTGAAATTACTCAAGGTTCTTTTAGTGCCAAAAGACAGGGGACCTGAGACCCATTTTGGATCTCAGCAAACTAAACCAGTCCATCATGAAGTCCAAATTCAATGGTCACTTTACAATCCATTCTCCCATTGTTGGAGAAAGATGTTTGGATGTGCTCCATAGATCTCAAGGACGCCTATTATCACATACCGATACATCAGGCCCAGGAGGTATCTGCGCTTCAGCCTGGGAGACAGTCATTTCCAATTTTGTGCACTGCCCTTTGGTCTCACCACAGCCCCAGGGTGTTCACCAAGTGTTTGGCAGTAGTGACTGCTCACCTGAGGAGTCTCGGATTCCAAGTGTTTCCCTATCTGGACGACTGGCTCCTGACTGCCACCACCAGGCATCTACTACTAGAGAACCTACAAGCCACCATCTCCTGGGTGTTTCCTGGGAATTACATTCAACTGGTCAAAGTCTGTCTTGCTGCCTTCTCAGCATAAGATTCATAGGAGCAGAGATAGACTCAAAATTAATGCGGATCTTCCTTCCTACCGAAAGGATACAAACATTACAAAATCAGGTCCGAGCCCTGCTTCTAAGATCCAAAGCCCCAGCCAGGATGGTCCTGCAACTTTTAGGTTCAATGTCTGCCACGGTTCTCCTAGTTCCTCTGGCAAGGTTGCACATGAGGATTCTCCAGTGGCTATTATCGACACAATGTTTTTTTCAAGATCTCCCCCTCAATCATCACATACTGATTACAGAAACGTGCAAACGGGACCTCCGCTGGTGGCTTCTGCCATCCAATCTGAATCAGGGAAGACCCTTTGTTATACCCTCCGTGGCCACCTTGACTACGGATGCCTCCCAGACGGGTGGGGGCATTGTCTGGGCAGGTCAGTTCAAGGTTCTTGGCTTCCCAACGAAACATCTCTCCATATCAATGTGTTGGAAATGAGGGCTGTACTTCTGTCCTTACAAGCCCTCCACAAGTTTCTCCCTCAAGGCATTATCGCCATCCACACAGACAACATGTCGGTGGTCTGGTATCTAAACAAACAAGGAGGGACCAGATCTTACCCCTTTGCAGAGAGGCCATGAGGGTGTGGGAATGGGCAGTGGCTACCAAGCTTCCTGGTAGCTACCCACATTCCAGGCAAATCCAATGTATTGGCAGACAGACTGAGCAGGACTATTCTCTCCTCACGAGTGGTCTCTGAACGAAACAGTAGCAGCTCAGATTTTCAAAAGATGGGGATTCCGTGCTGCGACCTGTTTGCAACACCACAAACACGAAGTGCAAAGGTTCTTTTCCTTGACCCCATCAAGGGGAGACAGCTACGGATGCTCTAGTCCAACCTTGGCCAACAGGACTGCTTTATGCTTTTCCTCCGATTCCACTCCTCCCCAAAGTCATCCAGAAAGCTTCCCAATTGGGGTCCACAATGATTCTAATCGCTCGGGATTGGCGTCGTCAAGTATCGTTCCCCTACCTACAGAAATATACTCTGGACGGTCCTTGGTTCTTGGACCTAATTCCGGACCTTCTGGTTCATCAGTCGGGACAACAGCACCAGTCCCTTCACACTTTGAAATTAACAGCTTGGCTCCTCCACTTCCGACTATAGTCAGAAATCACACCTTGGACCCGGAAGTTATTCACATTTTATCTTCAGCCCACAAACCCACCACTAAGAAGTTGTATCACAGTAAGTGGAAGAGGTTTGCTATCTGGGCTCAACTCAGAGGATTAGACCCTATTACTGCCCCGATACCAGAGGTCTTGAAATTTTTAACATCCTTGTTTAATCAAGGATCTTCAGTCTCTACTATTAAAGTCCAACTCGCAGCTATCTCCAAATTTCACGATTCCACAGACCCACCGTTGATGAGCAGCAGATTATGTAAAACTTTCATGAAAGGTGCTGTGCTTTTAAGATCCCCAGTTTTTCATCCTGCCTCCATGGGATCTTGATTTGGTACTGTGCCTTAACATCTTCCCCCTTTGAACCGGCTGCTACATGTGAGTTGAAATATCTGTCTTGGAAAACTGCCTTCTTAATTGCAATTACCTCTGCAAGAAGAGTTTCAGAACTTCAAGCCCTATCTATCAAACCACCGCATTGATTTTTCACAAGGATAGAGTATCACTTAGACCTAATCCATCTTTTGTCCCAAAGTTTGCTCTAATCTCTGTCTCCAACAATCTTTAGAGCTACCAGTTTTCTTTCCAAAATTTTCAAACAAAGCGGAATACACCTTCCATACATTGGATGTTCACAGGCAATTGCGCTTCTATCTAGATAGGACTCAGCAAATTCGGAAAACAGATCAATTGTTTGTGTCCTTTTCAGATAATAAACTGGGTAAAACCATCACTAAAGCTACTATTGCCAAATGGATCAGAGATTGCATAACTCAAGCTTATTCCTCTTCAAATAAGCAACTTACAACATCTGTCAAAGCTCACTCTACTAGAGCTATGGCTACCTCTATTGCATTCCATTCCAAGCTCGCTATTTCTGAAATTTGTGCTGCGGCTACTTGGTCCAAATCGCACACTTTCATTTCCCACTATAAATTGGATGTGGCATCTAAAGGACGAGCATCATTTGGTTCCACGGTACTCAGGAGTGTTTTCCAGTGAGCCACCCAGGATTTAGGTGCTAGGGACGCTGTCCCATCAGTCAGAATGTAGGCGAGATAGGATCACATAACATCTTTTAGTTATGTACTCACCATAACTTCAGATGTTTGGGATCCATCTCGCCTACATTCCTAATACCCACCCTCCTTCCCCCTGCCTTGGAGATCAGAAGAGATTGAACGGTTTGGGTTCTACTGTTTGTTATCTTGTATCATCTGTCAATGTTATATAAGCAGTGCATGCGTGTGTGCATGTATGCGGACAAACTAGATCTGGGGGACTGGTAGTGGTGCATCCTGGGATATAGTAAGCTCAGCCAATAAGAGACTTCGCTCTTTGGCATAAGCGTGCCGAGTCGGAGCCGAGGATCGGCTCCAAACCCATCAGTCAGAATGTAGGCGAGATGGATCCCAAACATCTGAAGTTATGGTGAGTACATAACTAAAAGTTTTTAAGTGCTGGACTGGGCTGGGCTAGTGTACTGCCTGTGTAATTGGCTGATTCTGATTGATTTCACCTGGCAACTCTGCTAGTTCTCCTTGGTTAACATCCTACTACTTCTTTTCCTTCCTTTTCCCCTTCTGTTTCCACAGGGGGCAGCGCCGCGCAAACAAGCGCAAACACTTGCACATGAGCGAACACGCGTGCACACAGGCTTACACAGGCTTAGGCGGGTGCACATCCGCGCACACAGGCTTAGCCAGCCTTACACAGGCTTACATGGGTGCACACACGTGCACAAAGGCTTAGATGGGTTTACAGGCGTGCACACACGCGCACACAGTGTAAGCATCTTTGCAAGAAACTTTAGTGATATCCACGGCATACACCTTCAGTTTCTGGGTTTCAATTGACAACTGTAGACACGCCTCTTCCAGTCCTGAGTAACTCACAGCAAACACATGCCACTCTGCTCCAATAAGATTACAGTCTTTCATACATACCCCCTCATGATGTCACCTATCTTCTACTCTACTACTCTCCTACTCCTACACTTACACTGTAGGGACATAGTTCACATGGCAGGGAAAATTGGGATTCACTATCCTTATCCTCATTTGCATAGGATTGCCTACTAATGCTTGGTTATATCTCTCAAACTGAGCTTCCCCCCTTAGCAACCACTACTCAGTAGCCATGTTGTCTTCAGCCTGCCATTCACCTGCATGGCAGAAGAATATTTTTAATAAACTGCCTATTTTTGGCTTTTTTTTATTTTCTGGTTTATATAGAGCCACACGTTTGAGCGGTGCTGTGCTTAAACATCGGAGATCAGGGGGCAAAAAAAATATTTTTATTATTTTGCAACAGATATAAATGCCAATGGTCTTATATTTGGCCATTGGCATGCTTCCTCAACTGGATGCATCCTTTATTTGGAGCTGTCATAGCTCCGTTTTGCTATTTGCAGAACGGTACTCCGTTACCAATGGGGTACATTTCTGCAAATAACTCTACTCTTCCACGGACAGGTTAGTGTTTCCTGGATTGTAAAATTACTTCATTTGCATAGCTTTCAGCAGCAAATGAGGTAATTTGCATAACATGACGCTGTCCGTGCATGAGTAGTTTTAGGAGCTCTCATGCATGCCCCTGCCGGCTGTTGCTGGATCACTCGGCAGACATATTGGCTGTCTGCCAGCTTACTCTGCTCTTAGACTCTATGCAAGCCTTTGTGAATCCGGCCCATTCTGTTCCTGTCATTACACTTAACCTTTTTTTCTTCATATTA
Organism: Protopterus annectens; assembly: GCF_019279795.1. NCBI lineage: Eukaryota > Metazoa > Chordata > Ceratodontiformes > Protopteridae > Protopterus > Protopterus annectens. Next base: position 438,382,740 of record NC_056734.1, on the reverse strand, counting down.
AGCAGTTGTTAAATGATTTAAAGCCTAGTAGAGTGACATTAAGCAAGACTTCTTGACTTTGTGGGTCATAGTAATTTTGCACTTTCCAAAGAAAGAACATATTTTACCATTTGGATCATTTTTATCACAGTTCCCCGTATTAACTTTCCCTAACTATCAGAGCTCTCAGCTGTCACTGATTTTGCAAAAGCATCCCTGATTTTGTTTCAGAGTATTGCCCTGTTCCTCATAAAATTGTTGATTTTCTGTTAAATAACTGAAGATTACAGTAAGTCAGTAATGCCAGACATTTGAGCTTCATAGGTTCATAGGTTCATAGGTTCATACTAGGCTATCTGCCCGAGGGCATTTACAAGCCTAGCCCATCGTTTTGTGGCTTACGCCACCCCTTTAGTATGGGGAACTATACCCATTATTTTGCTGTGCCTCTGTCGAGCAGTGACACTGAGGTAATCCCTGGGGTATATCTGCGATCTCCCATCCATTGGTCAAGATTTCTCTTGAACAAGGCCAGTGAGGTGCTCTGCCTCACATGTACCGGGATTTTGTTCCACAGCATAGGGAGTCTTTGGGTGATGAATCTATCCCTCCAGCACGTCCTATTAATAGCCGTGTCGAGGTTTAAGTCTCCCGCCCTTGTGGCTCTGATGGATCTAGATTTTTTGAGGTGAAGCATATTCATCAAATCTGGGTTTGACATGGCCTTGTATGTTAGGCAATGGTCACCTCTGAGCAAGCGGTAAGCGACTGAATAGAGCTGGAGTTCTTTCAGTCGGTTAGCATAGGACAGATTTTTGAGACCCTTTATCCTTTTGGTGAGGAACTTTTGTGGCCTCTCCAGCTGCTGCAAGTGTCGGGTTAGATACATCCCGAATGGGGCATTGTACTCAATCATTGGTCTGATGAGTGATGAGTAAAGGGAGACTATGACCTCCCTTGATCTAGATGAGAATCCCTTAATGATAAGGTGGGCAATGTAGAAGGTCTTCCTAACTACTTTAGCTACATGGGTGTCGAATGACAGACTACTATCAACCTGGGTCCCCAGGTCCCTGATAACTTCTTCTGTGCTCAGTGGATTGCCACCTATTTGGTAGCTAGGGGTAACCTTGTTTTTCCCAAAGGGTATGACTATGCATTTTTTGGCATTTAACTTCAGGCCGTGGCTCTGGCACCAGTTATCCATTTCTGTGAGACCCTTCTGAAGGATATCTGTGTCAGATGTGTTTTCTACTATGGCCCAGTTTGCAGTCATCTGCAAACTTTGTCAGCCATAACCCTCCTGTGTTTGCTTGTACTTGGAAAAGTAGATGCCAAACAAGAGTGGGCCCAGGACTGAGCCCTGTGGGACACCACTTGTGACAGGTTTTGAGTCTGACATGGCGCCAGCAACTCTGACTCTGTGGGTTCTGTCACTCAGCCAGTTTGCAACCCATCTTGTGATGTATGGGTTAACATTTAAGCTGATGAGTTTTTCAATGATACCCGAGTGGGGTATTGTATCGAAGGCCTTAGCCAGATCGAGGTAGGCTGTATGGACTGCCTTTCCCTCGTCAATGGCTTTGGTGACTGTTTCGAAGAAGTCAACCAAGTTTAAAAGGCATGATCTGCCTTTGACAAAGCCAAACTGGGTTGGATCCAAAGTCTGCAAATTCCCTATGTCTTTATTTATGAGGTCCATTATGATCCTCTCCATGGCTTTGCAGATAAGGCTTGTCAAGCTAATGGGCCGATAATTTCCAGGGTCAGTGGAGGCACCGCCTTTGTGAAGTGGGACCACAGTTGCAGTGCGCCACTCCCTGGAGTGCGTATCCAGAGGTAAGACTTTGATTAAACAGCTGTCCTAGCTGTGGGTTTAATTCCTCATTGAGTTCGTGGAGCACACAGCCGGGGACACCATCAGGTCCCATGGATGCTGTGTTTTTTGCTTTGGAGAGAGCAGTTCTCACTTGGGCTGGAGATGTTTGGGGGCTGCAATAGTTTGGTATAGATATCTCTCCTTTGGGGAGGGGAGAAGTTTGCACTGAACCTGTCAGCCAGTATGTTGGCAATGTCTGTAGGATCAGTAATCTTCACATCATTTTGAACTAGTTCTGAGCATATCTGGGAGTTTCCTCCTAGGTTTCTAACATAGCTAAAGAAGGCCTTATGATTGTCTTTTGAGTCTTTAGCTATTTTTCTCTCAAAATTTGCTTTGGATGATTTTATGAGAGCGCCTACGTTTTTACTTATAGTGATCAAGGATGTCTTACCTTTTAAGGATTTTGCTCTATCTTGTAGTAGCTTCCTCCTTTTATTGTAGAGTTTGTTTATGGCTGGGGTCCACCAGACTGGACGCTTGCCTTTGGTACTAAGAGTCTTTGTTTTGTTTGGGATTGCCTTATCCATGCAGTCCTGCAGGTGCTGGTAGAAGGTGTTTGTAAGTGATTCAGCGGCTTGAGTACTGTTTTCCACCGCTCGGGGCCTTAAAGGAGACCACACTAGTCTTTAGAAGTGTGAAGTCGGCTTTTGAGAAGTTCTTTACTGTGGTCTTTTTATTTCAGGTGGGGTGGGATGAGGACCTCCAGCGAGATTAGTTTGTGATCTGATCTCACCAGTGAGGGGTATACTTCCGGTGTTGAACATTGTGCTCCCATGTTCGTGATGATGAGATCAAGTATGTTATCTCCTCTTGTGGGGATGGTGACTAGTTGTTCCATGGCATTTGAGTTTATGAATTCCAGGAACTTTTGGGCTAGGGTGTTTGGGCTTGAGTAGTGTTCCCAGTCTATATTAGGGTAATTGAAGTCACCTAGTATGATGGTGTTTGGTGATACATTTGTCCCCTCTAGTGTTTTCAGGAAGGCCATGTGAGGTTCCTGAGTTTGTGAGGGTGGCCTGTAACATGCTACAATTTGCAGAGCAGTCTTGCCTATGGTTAATTGCACCTGGATGGTCTCTGATGCATCGTGCGTTGCCACCAGTCTTGAGGTGTGGGTGTCCTTGATGAATATGGATACCCCCCTCTTTTCTTGGTATTGTCCGGATTTTGGGGCCGGAACGCATGATATGAGGTAAAACCTGATAGCGCTGGGGTGCTCTCAGGAGCCTTGAAACTGGTTTCTGTCACAGCACAGACATCGATGTTCTCCATACTGAGAAGGGCCTCGAGTGCGTGCATTTTGAGATTGAGACTTCTGGCATTGAGCAGCATTACCCTTAGTTTTTTTTCCTTTTTTGTGTTCTAGGGTGGTAGGTTTAGAATTTGAGCCTTGCCTAAAAAGGCACTATGGGGTGGCAAGAGCCTTTGCCAATATCCGAATCCCAGGGGTGACAGGTGCAAGCCGTCCCTTGCGAAGCAGCGTGGCTTGTCCAGCATGTCATCCCAGGCAGACAGATACTGGATCCCCTTTGAATGACACCAGTGTTTAAGCCAATTGTTAAAGCTGATCATCTTATCTCTGTATTGTGGCATCACTCTTGGTGAAGGTAGGATACTGCTCAAGGTCAGGGTCATACCTGCCTGGGCTACATAATCAGAGAGCTCCTCAATGTCTCTTTCATGTAGTCCAAGGAGGTACATCTCAGGTCGTTTACACCAGCGTGGACAATGACTGAGTCATATTTGTACTTGCTGTTGAGAGACCTGAGTGCTTGCGTTATGTGGCGGATTCTAGCGCCCGACAGGCAGCTTACTGTGACCTTCTCCTTACTCAGTCTGGTGAGCGGACGCCAGTGTGTCTGACTATGGAGTCACCAATGACTAGTGTGTCTGGCATTGTGTTTGGCCTTAAGGGCTGTGACTGTTTGACACTCTGACTGTGAGGTCTATGTGTTGCAGGTGTTGTGTTCTGAGGTGGTGGTTGTTTGGGTGTCTGCTTTGGTGGCCTCTGCTGTTTTGGTAGATTTTTGATCAGAGCCTCCGAGTATGTCTTTGTGTGTTTATGTGTATGATTTGAGGTTGTAATGGTGCTATGTGAGACTGGGTCTATAGTGTGTGTGGAAACCTTCTCCTCCTGACTGGTCTTGCCAGTCCTGTGTTGAGAGAGCTCAGCCTCCAGTTTGGCCGTATAGTTGCATCTCTCGCATGTATTTGTGTTTTGTGGGAGGAGGAGAGGGTTGTCTGTGTACATGAGGCAATTGTAACATTGCCTCAGTATTCCCAGGTTCACTAGCTGAGCAGGAGAGGACACTAGCAACTGATCCCTCGACATGCTAGAAGGATAGACAAAAACTTTAAAAAAGATTCAGGGGGACGTGGGTGACCGAGAAATGGGGGGTTTCCTTTTTGGGGTACTATCTATGACAAGAGTGCCATATCAAGGTAATAAGTACTGTAGGAGCAAGTGCTAGGTTTAACAGATAGAGAATAGTCTACTTGGAGTCAAGTGGAGATGATCTTTTTAGTTATAGGATACGCTGATTAGATCAGTAGTATAGTTCGAGGAAGGTAGTTTTAAGGGAAAATTTGAAGAGTGGACTTTAGGTAGCCCGAATAGTTTAAACCTGCCTAACCGGCGCTGCCCTAGTGTGCAACAGTGGCAGCTCAGCTAACGCTGCTGCTTTATACCAGGGGCTGGAAAAGCTAGAAACTGGCCCAAACGACCAATAAACTACTAGTTACTGGCTGAAACCTCACAAAACTGGACAAAGGCAGCTCAATGCTTCCCACTCCCACTGGTAAGCAAGGTAACTTCCTCTCCCCCAAATAAGGCAAGGAAACAGTACACAGGAACTACAACCAAGCCCAGGAATCAGCAACTCTGAAACTGGACTAAACTAGTAAAGCAGGAAAAACAAGAGATATTTTTTTCTTTTTTTTTTTTTTCACAAACAGGCAGAAACAGGTACAGCAAACACTTATAAATGCTATGAATCAGCTACTACAGCTTACACAGAAGAATTTGCTACAAATACAGTCAAATAGTAACAAACAAGGATTCCAAGTGCAATATTAAGTTAAATGCAGTAAAAACAGCTTCAATGTAACAGAAAGGCAGGCGAAATACAGTCGCTAGGTATTCAGATGTGGAAAGCAACAAAAAATATACTTAGTATCAAGAAAAGTCGCTTATTCAGCTCTCTGCAGCCTGGATTACTCTGCTGGCCCTCATAGTTCTCACTCTTCACAAAATGCATGGTTATGCAAAATCTGTTGTTCTATTAACTTTCCAAGTGAATCAAAATATTAATTAGAAAAATCCCTGATTGTAATCCTCTGTCCTTCATATTATTATTGGCTTTGTTTTGATTCATGAGCAAAGATTTTGATGACTATGTTGCTCCCTACATTCTGTCTTGCTGAAAATGATTAATAATGTGATTAAGTTCATTTAAAAAAAAGAAAAATAACTAACTTGTGGTGGGACTTGTAAAATAACAATCTGTTTAGATTGTGAACCAATAAAAAAGTGATAAATTAACAAGCACTCTACATATTCACATTTGTCATAGCTGTCTTCCCTTTCTCCTCCTGTTTATCCTTTTCTAGTGCATAATCTTATTCACAAATAAATTAAAGGAATATTAAGCTTCATATTTTCCTTGATAAAGGCTTTACTATGCAAAAACATTTGTTCAATTTTTACTTTATCTTTCCTGGACAAGAGAACATTAGAAACACTGAATAGGCATCAGTACTACACTGGAAGAAAAACAAAAGGATTTATCACTTGATGAGTGCCTGTAAAAAGTTTGAGATTTTCAGCCATGTATGGTATATAGTCAGAGAACATTAAGGGCACTGTCTAGGCTCCATAAACTCATGCATTTGGAACAAGCTCCTTACTCTGCAATTATACCACGTTAATGCTCAGGGCAGCTGATTCCAACCCATATGCACACCTGCCCCATCTTAACAAATCACTGCTATTATAACAGTGGTATGTAAAATATCCTTTGTGAGATTTATATATAACTATGCCACTATATGAATTTAAATGTAACAGATATGTGAGCTGCACTTAGTTTTCTAAAACCTGTAACAAGCAAACTAAAATGTGATTTACCCTGCAGTATGTATGTTCCTTCAATGGCATAGAAAGATATGTTGGCTCATGACATTTTTCTGTGAATGCAAAAAAAAAGAGAGAAAAGAAGTTTCTACAGTTTGCAACTTTCTTCTGCTGAAAAAGACAACAGTTTTACTTAGGGTGTGAAATGTGTAATGACAGACCTGTAAAGAAATTGTAATTTATCTGTTCTATTGTTACAGGACTCTTCCCATTCTCCAGAAACTAACAGGTTAAGAAAGGCATTTAGAAATTCTGTTAAAGAGATTGCTGATCAAGGAGCAAGTAAACAGGCTCGTTAATATGTAAATTAAAAGTGTTATGACACTGCATCTGTGGTTTCTGTATGAAAAATATATAAAAAACATAGCCAAATGAATTGAACAGAAGAACCTGGAAGCCTGTAACTTGTGAGCTGTTTCAGAACTTGTGTCTCTCTGTCTTGGAATTCAGATAGTTAAGTTTAAGATTCTTTCAGATTAAAAATAGAAACAAAAAAAAACAGAACAGATGTAGGCATGGCTTTTTTTCTTGCACCCTTGTTTGTTCAAAAGTCTTAGTTTCTGTTTCCATGCGTAATTTTATATCTTTCTATATTTTAACTGTTAACTGTATTGCTTAAGCCATTGTTTTGTAAGTAAAGTATTTTTATTTAATCACTTTTAAGCAGCCTGTGGCTGGTCATATTTTACTTATTTATTAATCTGTGGTGGGCCTTCTGTGTGGAATCTGCATGTCCTCCCCGCGGTCAAGTGGGTGTTCGAAAGACATGTGTTGAATGGGCGTGCCTTTGTTGAAGGTTGGGCGTCGGGCTGGCAACTCGACACCATAAAAACCAACTGGCAATCATTAGCGGACCGGAGTTCCGCTGTGTCGACCCCTCTGGGAAAAGCTGAAAGACAAACAAACAATTAATCTGTGGTGGCTATGCTGCAAATGATCTTTTTGGGCAACAGCCAAGAAAATATCCTATGCATCTATTAATTGATAAGTTATTTACGATTAACTGGTGATACGCTGTTGGCATTCACTTCTAGTTGGCCAGACTGCCTAATAACACATTACCACTTGTGTTTATCATTGTTTGGTTTATTAAAAAGATTAGGACAGTAACAGAGAGATCTCCAGTTTGGTAATCTGGGGTGGTTACAGTTTACTAGTACAACAAGGACAAAAGGCTGTAGTACTAGACAGTATTACCATCCTACCCTAGCAATTAATGTGTGTGTGTGTGTGCATGTAAGAGTTTATTTAAAAGCACTGTTAATGTGAGCAATAAAAAAGAAGAAGAAAGAAAGTTCAGTGCTCCAGCCAAAGTCTTACCAAGCAAAAACAAAATAGCAGCAAAAAAAAAAATGATGAACAGACACTGCTATGGAAAAAAATCTTCTTAATAAAATAAAATAAAGCGAGTGGTGAGCTGGTGACAAACACAAACAACAGATCAATTGTTTACTGTTTTATTTATCAGTTATTTATATTTATTTGTCATCCCTACATAAATATAACACAACAATAGGGTTTTGTACAGTTGTTGTAAGGCTTGGTAAGTAATCAATAAGACTTCCACTTTTTTTTTCACACATTTGATGTTTCACAATGGCATGTATTTCAGCTAGAACAGAATACGTGGTATACCTAGCTGGTATACCTAGCTGAGTGTTGTATGTTCACATGGATGACAATTAAATAGACAACAATATAATACAACAACTAATATACTTTAGGATACTACAACAGACCAGCATAATGCCCAGGACATACATACAGACATTAATCACATACACAACACTTGTTTACATAATTTCTTATTTATTAATAAGGTAATGTGAAATTTATATAAACAGGGGAGATATAAAACTACAAATTTTATGGACACACACTGGATCATCACATATACATCATGTTGGACATACACAAAAAGTTTAAATGAAACCCAAAAATTTAATTGTATGTAAAAGGCGGTTGGTGGTTGTTGAATGTTTTAATGTTTAAATTTTTTTATTTTCTTTTGTTTTAATTTGTTTTAATTGTCTGAAAAATTTTTTTTTGCAACCAAGCCACCACTTATTTTTATGTTTTCATAGATTTTTTTTTGTTTTCAAGCATTCATTTTTTTTTTCGCTGTTAATGTGAGCAAGTGAGCACTGAAAGCCGGTGAAATACAAACTGATGAGGAAAGGGTCTGAGGAGCTGGGATAACGACTGATTGGTAGGGTGTTCAGAATGAAGCCTATATACATGGATGTGGCTGGAGAAGGCCTGTGTACAGGGCTACAGTGCCTATTTTCTGCATGCTCTTTTGGTCAAGCCACACTAGTATATTGTTTTATTTTTTTATATGACTCAGGAAACTATATCCATGGAGGTTATCAGATTTTATGATTTTTAGATTAAACAATTTTAAATTTAGTTATGAGCAGTAGAGCAGATCACAGCACATTAGCTGCTGTCCACCATCCTATCTTCACATTGTTTTGTGGTGGTGAGATTCAAGCCCCCACTTGTCCACCAGTCTTTAGCCTTAAGTTTGTACCTTTTAAGGTCATGTTTATGACCAGCTGGCCTTTGAAAGATGAACTGCTATTAACCTGTATTGGAATTTTCTGTTGTCCATGTAGTTATCAATGTTGATTTTGAACACTATTCCTGAGGTCTTTAACATTATTTTAAGTGATGATTTATCCTGAAGTATTAGTAGTCAGTGGTAATGAACTTGACTATTTTTTATTTTATTTATGCTTCTTTTAAGCAATAACCTTATGGATCAAGGTAAGGGGAAAGAGTGAGAGTGGGGTAGTGGACAACTTGTTCATCCACAGAGGAGAGAGTGGTCGGAGGAGGGAGTAGTCAGGCTTTCTGCATGTCTGGCAACTCCTGGGAGACCAGGATATTTAGCTTGCAGCAGAAGAAGCTGAAGGTGGCCATTTCTGTTTTGCAGATGAAACTGGATGCAATGTGAGCACGAGTGTGCATACACGTGTGTGTGTGTGTGTGTGTGTGTGTGTGTGTGTGTGTGTGTGTGTGTGTGTGTGTGTGTGTGTGTGTATGTATGTGTGTGCATGTGAGTATGAGCATACAAACAGATACACAAATCACTGGGCTAACACTGCAGAACTTGCTTCAGTGTTACACTTGTTGAGTGCAAAGTAGGGTCTTGGTATTGCTTGGAGGGAGGAATAATAAAAGTAAATGTGTTAACCAAGCCCTTCTAGGCATGCCAGATCTCATCCAATGTTTTTCTGGTACTGGTATATCATGTAACTGATGCCTGTGGAAATACATATTCGGTGCATATTTGAATGGGCAGCTTAACTGTTGAGCTGAAATATGTAAATTATGTATTGAATGTTTATGTCTATGGAAACTGTTACTGAGAAATAAAGTCTCTTGGTTGGAGAAGAAAAATATTGGGGATAGTACAATAAAATGTCACACAGAAATCAGGTCAATTACCCTGATTCTGTGATCACGTGATACGGTGGGCTAGCAAGTTCTTTTTTCATTCTCTATGCCGTACATTTCTACTCTGTTAAAATGGAATAAGTTTAAACTAAAAAAATACGTGTTCTTAGCTAAGATGTGAGACAAGTTTTCTGGTTCCATAACTTTCTATAAGAAAGAAAAACCAAAATAGAATGACAGCTGTCAACCAATTGTATGTTTTAGTATAATTTACATATTTATACATTCTCAATCTGTTAAATCTGCAGCATGCCAGAGTCACTTTCAGGCAAACTACCATGTCAACTACCTCTTATATGACTTTTTATATCACCAGTATTCTGGACAAGCTCTAGAATATCTTGGAATATCTGCTATGTACAAATGCCTCTGGGATATATATCAAAAATGACAAAGGAAAGTCTACATTAAAGGTAAATGTGGATAACAAAGAGGAAATCATGCAGGTGTTAATTCTGAATATTGTAGAGACAGACTTAGAAGTCTGTTATTGTGCTATAAGTGACATAGTAATATCATTTGATAGTCCAAGACTTGATAATGTGAGTCCCAGAAGAGCGAGACTAAATGATTGAAAATGCTGACTTACATATTGAGTCTGAGGTGAACATTTCTCAGAATATTTGCTTTTCTCCAAAGTATTTATTTATTTATTTATTTATTTACTTGACATTTGTTGACCAGGAAAGTCCGAATGGGACAAAGCCCTTTTTTATCAGAGGCCTTGGGAGAAAAGCTCCACAATACAAATATAAAGCTACATGCTACAATAGAAGTATAATACAAAAGATTAGCAATATATAGCATGGTGATAAAAAAGAAGACTAAAGACTAAAGAAGATTATACAGCAAAAGTACATGAAGTTATCACAAATAAGTGGAGTAAAAGATAGTAAAATACAGTATATTGGCTGGAAACTAGTAGAAATAAACAGAAGGTGAGATAAGTTAAGGAAGGATAGAAGAATAAAGAGAAAAGAATAGATAGAGTAGGAACTAGATTCAGGTAGGGTGGTTAAAGTGGCATTTCTAAGAGTGATTCAGATATTCTTTAAGAGATCTCTTGAGTTTATAGACTTGAGGTATGCTTTGCAGTGTCATAAGAAGCTTGTTCCATTGAATAGCAGGTGAGTAACTATATAAGTTCTGTCCGACAGATTTTTTTTTAGGTTTATGAATCTGTAAAAAATATTGAACTGAGCTCCTTAGAAATCAGGGAGGGGTATAAAATGAGACTAGTGAGGACAAGCCAGGGCAGGAAGGCTTATTGATGATATGATGAGCATTTGGGTGATTTTTAGTTGGTTAGGGAACTCTAGCCAATTGAGTGATCTAAGAGCATGACAGTGGTGTGATTTGGATAACAGATTAGCAGCAAATCAAGCTACTTTGTTATAGGTAGTTTCAAGTTCAGAGAGAAGAGAAGACTGGAGATTTGTGAAAATTTGTGAGCTGTAGAAAAGGTTAGGAATAAGATAAGCATTTGCTAGTGAGATTCTGGTATCAGGGGTGAGGAACCTTTTGTTTCTATATTGGAGACCAAGTTTTTGATGGGTTTTCCTAATAGAGTGATGTATATGAAGGTCAATTTTTAGTTGGTCATCTGTGATAGCTCCAAGGAACATTGTCTGGCTAATAGGGGTGATGTTAGTATTATTCAGTGAAAATATGTTAAAAGAGGATTTGAGGTGGAAGAGGGATTTGGGGAGGAAAAGTAAGAGTTTTGTCTTTTTGGGATTAAGTATTAGATGGTTATTAGCAAGCCATGTTTCAGTTTGTTTGAAAGACTTTTGTGTGAGGGCGAGTAGTTCAGTAGGATTGCCAGCTATAGATATAATAGTAGAGTCATCAGCATATTGTATTAGGGAAGACTGAGGATAAGATTTGTTTATTTCATTAGTAAAGATATTAAAAAGAAGGGGTCCAAGACTAGAACCTTGTGGGACACCAGTTCTGATGGGGAGAAAAGGAGAAACAGCAGGGAGCCATTTGATGGACTGCTGCCAATCAGAAAGGTAGCTCTTAAACCAGGAGATTGTTGTTGAGGAGAGATAAAGTTGGGACGGGACAAATCTAAGAAGAGACAAGTTTATTATTATCTCTAGCTAAGGAAATGGTATTGGTAAAGGAAATAAGAGCAGTAGAGGTACTATGGTGTGGGCAGAAGCCATGCTGGGTAGGGGTGATCAGGTTCCTATGAATGAGGTAGGCCATGAGTTGTTTGTAGATGCAGTGTTCAAGCATTTGTGAGAGGGGAGAAACTATGGCAATAGGTCGAAAGTTAGAAAGTTCTGTAGAATTCCCACCTTTGTGAATAGGTATAGTAAAGAACTTTTTCCAAGGAGTAGGAACAATAGATTCAGTAATAGAGCAGTTTATGAGGATAGAGACAAGATATGATTTTTTGATGTAATTTATAGGAACTGGCCTTAGAGAGAATGGGGGGGGGTTGTTGTTGATGAGCTATAGGAGGTAAGAGATAAGAAGGGTTAGAAGTCTACAAATGTTTGCTTATAGTGACAATGAAGTAAGAATTGAATATAGAAGCAGTTTCAGAAGGAGTATTGCTGGGGCAGGGAGGTGAGGGATTGCCTGGGTGGAGTATTTGGTTTATAGCATTCCAAAACTGTTTAGGATTCCTAGCCTGTGTAGACTGAGATTGATGGTATAAATTTATTTTATCATCATTAATATGTTTTTGGTGAGATTATGAAGTTCCCTATATCTTTGGAAGTTTGATGGAGATTTAGTCCTAGACCAAAGTTTCCAGGCAGAGTCTCTTTTTACTATAAGAGACCAAGTAGAGTTAGTTAACCAGGGGGAGTTATGGGATTTGATTCTAACAGTTTTAGAAGGGGCAAGGGAGTTAAGTATATTAAGGAAAATAGAGTTAAAATAAGACACAGCTTCATTATGAGGTAGGGTGAAGAGGAAGGACCAATCAATAGCTGATAGAGCATTATTGAAGGTGTCAGAATTGAAGGTAGATAGATTCTGGCATACTTTAAATTTGTGGGGTCTGGGAATGTGGGGAGATGATTGGAAAATACATATAGGGCAGTGGTTACTGATGGAGTCAGGAAGTGTTTCAGGGCTATGATACAGATTGGGGTTAGAGACTAAAATCCAGTCAATGATAGAACTAGTATTTGTATGTTCATGATGGAAAGTGGGAGATAAGATAAGTTGTGTGCAGCCAAAAAGACTAATGCAGTTTGTAGGGGAATTAGAGCAGAATGCAGACCAGCTGGTATTAACATCACCAAGTATTATGGTCTCATTGGATATATTATCTGACAGCCAATTTAGAATTTGTTCTAGTAGGGGTATATTATCACCTGGTGGTATATAGATGGCAACTGTTAAGTTTAAAGTTGGCAATAAGAAGCTCAGCAGGGTAAAAAATGAGAAATATTAGAAAGGGGGTAAGGGTAACGAAGTCTGAGTATAAATAGTGACTCAACCTCCCCTTTTATGTGTTCGGTCAAGGTGGACAATGTTGTAGCCTAGGGGGAGAATTTCATTATCAGTGTTATGTGGCTTAAGCCAAGTCTCAGAAAGAATAACTATATTAGGGGAGCACTGAGCTATCCAAGAGTGAAAGTCTGTGATCTTGTTAAGGATATTATGTATGTTAATAGAGTAGAAAGAGAGAAACTTTGGAATTAAGTTAGGAGTGAACAGAAGGATTTGTGGAGTGGAGGAATGAGTGTGTCTTTTAGTATGAGGGTCTGAATCAGGGTGAACATCTCCAGAGAGTAGAAAAGTGTTAAACAGGTGGAGGGGAAAAGAAATAAAGGTGTAGGGAGTGACAAAATGTTGTTTGGTCATGTAATGTAGATTGATTACAGTTGACAGTTTAATTCTGGGCAGAGTATGTTCTGTGCAGGAGAAGAGTGAAGGAGATATAAAATAGCAGTGATGGGTTTGGAGGTGTGTGATGATATGGGAAGAAGTAGGAAAGTTGGTGGATTAGTTGAATGTGATATGAGGTTAAGTTATAGAACAGTAGAAGAAAAGTAGATAAGATGAAGGGCTGAAGAGAGGATGGGAGAAGAGTAGTAGGCATATTGGTAGTTTGTAACTGTGTGATAAAGAAGAGGTAACTGGGAGTAAGAATGAAACAGAGGCTATATGAGAAAAAGGAAGTGAGGGAAGGGGTGGGGAGAGAAGATGAGTGGAGAAAAGTAAGTGGTAAAAAGGAAGGGAAAAAGGAAGCAGAGGACGGTTCTGATAGGATAGGGTGATAGGATGTTGGAATAGGGAAGGGGAGGGAATAAGGTAGTTAACTATAAAGGAAATTGAAGTGGGGGTGGGTGGGAAGGGGGTAGGGTAGCAGAGTGGAGTGAGCCCGAGCACAGTGAGGGTGAATGGAGCGGGTTGGCCAAGGATGTAGCAGGCAGCAAAAGTGAAGAACTAAAATGTGTAAAGCAGAAATGGAAGCCTGAGAATGAAGTTGCTAGGTAACTAGAAGGAAAAAGTGGTAAATATAAAAAACAACTAGAAATGGAATACAAGAAAAGGAGGTAAAGGCAGAGTAGGGGGTAATCCAGGAGAACATGACAAAGCACAAACAGTAGAAAAGGGCTAAGAACTGGACAGAAGTAGTAAGACAGATTGCAAGTAAGAAAAAAAGAAAAGCAATTAGAGGAGAGACACAATAGACAAAAGTATGAGAACAAATAAAAATGTCAGAAAAAAATAAAAGGGCAATAGAGAAGAGATAGGAAGGAAGAGGGGAGGGGAGGTCTGGCTTGGAGGTGTGCAAGTGACCTTACAAAATCAAACAGTGACAAATAATGCAGGGAGAGGCTATGTATTAAACATACTTCACAATATTAACAAGTTTAGTGCTGCCTCAATTCAGATTTTCTGTAGGATGTGAAGCTTGATAGGGCAGGTGATAACAACTACGCTTTCTACCTAGAAAATAAAACAAAGAGAGAGGCATGCGTGAGTAAAATAAGGAGGCAATAACATGGGCAAATACAAGTTAGTAATGCACAGCATGAGAGAGAGAGTGAAATTAGCAGTAAAATATGTAGAGAGACAACGTCATATAAGATGTAGAAGAGGCAAAGAAAGACAGGTATGAGATGAGGAGAGGCTAGCAGAAAGTAGTACAGCAGCAGCGTAGAGGGAGTGTTAGGGTGAGGAGCAGAAATTAAACTTCCTTACAAAGCAGTACAACTTAGAAAGATATTTTCTCAAACTTTATAGCAACATTCAAACACAGATTTAAAACTTTAATCAGAAACATTCCAGTTACATAAGACATCTACAATGTAAGCATAATGTAAATATGAGGTTACAGTGCATAAAACAAACTGAAATATTTATATAATCATCAAATTAAAATAAAACAAACACATAAAACAGGAGTTTACTACAATATCAATATGGTAAACAGCAGTGAAATATTAACTCAGACCCATTCAAATATTGCAGAATCACAACCACCATTAGAACGACCCTTGACTGAGCTAACAAATAACTGTGACATACTCAAAGACCTACTCCCCATAACACTATACACTGGAAAATCATTACACAGAAGCCAACAAGGCAGCAGTGCAAGTACGATAGTCCGGTAATTAAACATAAAAATGCAAGGTTCACAGTAGGTGATGTAAGGAACAGGCAACTGTATAAGTGATAATGACAATAAAATGCTTGAAATAAGGCTGGAAACAAAAAAATTCTACTCAGTTTCAGGCTAAAAGTATTAAGAAGACTGTTAGGGACATCCGTTGCTAAACAGCAGATGAGTAACCCTTAGATACATAAACACTAGTTACATGCAGTTGCATTACAAACAAGCCAAGTAACTAGCGTGTTTTAAATTTAGGAACTATTAGTATAATTAGGCAAGATAAGATACCTAGTCAAATCAAAACACTAGTTTGTCAAAAAGGTGAACATTACAAAAGAGCATTCAGTTGCTCAATTACGGCACATGCACACCACCGAAACCAAGAGCATACCACAGAGTAGCCGAGAGTGATGCAAAGATGGTGCCAGATGCCAAAGTGAGATTTAAATCACCTAAGGCATTATGGGAGATATGAATACCGGACAGATGAACAGAGTATGTATGGTGGTCATACAGTTAGGAAACACTAACAGTAAATGACAGCCTAGGATGCAGCAGGCAGCAAAAGTGAAGAAAAATAATGTGTAAAGCAGAAATGGAAGGCTGAGAACAAAGTCACTAGGTAACTAGAAGGAAAAAAAAAGAGGTAAGTATAAAAAAACAACTAACTAGAAAGGGAATACAAGGAAAGGAGATAAAGCCAGAGTAGAGGGCAACCCAGGAGAACAGGGCAAAGCACAAACAGTAGAAAAGGGGTAAGAACTGGTCAGAAGTAGTAAGACAGGCTGCAAGTAAGAAAAAAAGAAAAGCAATTAGAGGAGAGACACAATAGACCAAAGTAGGAGAAAGAATAAAAATGCCAGAGAGAAATAAAAGGAGAAGAGATAGTAGGGAAGAGGGAAGGGGGGGCTGGCTCAGAGGTGTGCAAGTGACCTTACAAAATCAATCAGTGACAAATAATGCAGGGAGAGGCTAAGTATTAAACATACTTCACAATATTAACAAGTGTAGTGCTGCCTCAATTCAGATTTTGTGTAGGATGTGAAGCTTGATTGGGCAGGTGATAACAACTACACTTTCTACTTCACAATATTAACAAGATTGAGATCTTGGAGTTGGTATATATAAATTCGGGGGTATGGGGTGATACCCCTCCACATCAGAGGAGCAGAAGGGCTTGTCTCCTGCAAAAAAACTTTTTAAGGAGAACAGCTTTGTTTTACATTCACTGTTTTCCCATATATATTTTTTAATACTTATGGGGCTTGTTCTTCCAAGTCATGGAATTATAATAGGGAACTGATGGACTTGTTACCAAGAAGACGCACAGTGCCCCTGCCCTTACACATTGTTTGTTGTTTTTCATTTGTGGTTTGGCTATCCTTCTAGAATGTGGTTTAGAATTTTGTAGTTACTCCTTATTGTGAGCAGCACCATAGACTGGGTGCTGGCATCAGTTACTATAAATGGCTTCTCTGTGGCATTTAATGAGATGGGATATTATTCCATCAGGATTTTTAACAATATAGGGAGGTTACTCTCTCAATGCAAATGCAAGTCATTGCACGTACTCCCTAATAAGAATGGTGTGAATGAAGGCTATATTCATAGCATACTGTATCATGTTTGTTAAGGGGTATGATTGTAAGGGGTATGATTGTTGCCTTGGATGTGAGAGTTCCAGGGTTCATACTCCACACAAAGCCCAGCTTACTTCTGACATGTAGCACAGAGAGTTAAGACTATGAATGCTTCCTGTTCTACATGGTTTGATTCCCTCAGACTGCATTTGACTACTGTGTGACTCTGAGCAAGTCATTTAATCAGTCAGTGCTTTGGGGGCAATTGGGAAACTGAGCTAGACTGCTCAGTGGCATCTGGACTGCACGCCTAGTAACACCCTTTCAACATGTGGATTATTTTGTGCTTTAGATCAACAGTTCTTACCACTTTCACCATTATTGTAGGAAATGTTGAAGTTAAGGAATTAATCCTGCTTTTGTTGTACACATTTTGGCGTTACTGTTTTGATGCCTCTGATATTAAAAGATAGTCCTTGCTTTGTTGATGTTATAGTTTCCATAACCTTTATTTGCCTACTGTGTAACCTTGAGCAAGTCACTTAACCAGATAGTACTTTGGGGTACTTGGAAATTTGGGTTAGGCTTCTTAATGATCTTTTAGACTGCATAATTAGTAACTATCTATGATTTTAAGTAGTCTCAGAGCAGTGAAAAGTCCCATATCATTCAATAATACCATAATGTATGCTTATAGCATTAATATACCAGATATTATCTCTGCAAAGCTTAGCCATGTCAGCATCATAGAACTGAATAATTTCTGTTAAGCCTTTGTGCTAACAATACACTAAAATAGCTGCAGCTGGATGGAACATTTTCAGTCAACAAATGACATCAGACAGAGAATCTCAAGGGTTAAAATGTATGATGTTTGCTTATAAGGTACACTTACGTCATACATACAAATTACCAAAACTAGGTGGATATTGCAGTGAGACCAATTAAAACTGTTTAGTACCTTATATTAAGTACCAATAGGTTAAAACTCCTTTACTAAAAACTGAGGTAAGCACTCTTTTAAGGACTGGGGCACCTAACAGGAGTGTAAACCCTTTACACATTGAATGAAAGTAATCAACAAAATCACCTCCATGGCAGTAAGTTAGGAAAGACAATGATGATTCTAAATCATTTCACATACAACATGTTGTGTGAATACCAATGTTTTAAAAAATTGTTTAAAAAAATTAATGTGTTTTATCACTTTCATGTAGTACTACTACTACCCTACCTCAGAATGATTTTTTTGTCCTAATAAGCCCACTAGCCAGATGCTGCACCTATATCATGCCCTGGTATGAAACTGAATCTAAAGCTGCCACTGTCTTCCCATTCTGAGAAATGCTTTGCTTTATATCCTGTAAAGGCCAAATTATAGGGGTAAAGAAATTCTGCTAGCTCAAATGGGACTTGGCCCTTCTCTTGTTATGTCTGCCTTGAAAAAAACATCAAGCTGTGCTGCAGACAGTGGCTAGTCAATTGTATAGTTTTATCACATGTCTTTTTGTATATATATATATATATATATATATATATATATATATATATATAGGGTCTATGTTAAAATTGTGAAACCTCACTTACACAAATATGGAAACGTCAACACATATATAGTGAACCATGAAAACACCGAACGTCCTGAAGCATGAAATTCGAAATGTCGAATCATCATAGTTGGCCAACCCCACCACCCGCTACGTACTACCTACCCAAACAAAATAAATAATCCACACTTGCCCATATCTACGCTTCACCCATATATCCCATATCCTAATCAAACATTCACTACACACAAATGTATCTAACTATAAAAAAACAACACCCAACTACAGGAAAAGTATAAATTATGTATGCATTCAGCTACATAACTATACATACACTTAGCATAACCCTACTTCTAACCCTAAAGTAAATGTTGCATGTATTACTATGTATGCACTTACCTTAACTCGCACCCTAACCCTAAGGTCTGTAACTATTACACACTTATGTTGGGAGCTATACCAGATAAGGGCCAACTATGATGATTCGACATTTTGAATTTCGCGCTTCAGGACGTTCGGTGTTTTCACGGTTCGCTATATATGTGTCGTTTCTGTATTCACGTAAGTGAGGTTTCACGATTTTAATATAGACCCATGTATATATATATATATATATATATATATATATATATAAAATATGTGCATGTATGCAAATGATAGAAGTATTTTTTTTTTAATTATTTATTTATTTACTTACTTATTTATCTTTTGTTAACCGGGTAAGTCCAACTGGGCTTGTGGCCCATTTTCAGTGGAGACCCGAGGAGAAAAGTGACAAATTTATTTTAATTTTTATACACTAAAACTGTTGTGTACCTTTTGACTATGTTATTAGAATAGCAGTTATATGGTCTACTTTATTGTACTACTGATAAATGTCTTGTTTTAACTGAATGAAAGTAAAACATTTAAGAATGATTTGTCCCTACCATCCTACCATGTATGCTTAACCATTTTCAAAACACAAACATATTATAAAATATATTTGTTTTGCACAGATTAGCTGTGTATGCAGGAAGTCCCCAGTCTCTGTCAGTTCAGCGAATTTATTTCTTTTATCCTGCAACTGCTGTTGAAGAGTTTCCTGTAATGTTGCATGGTCTTTCTGATATGTCTCAGGAGCCTGTTCTGCTGAATTTGAAACTCCTAAGCACTTTTGAAAAAATATATGTATAACTTGTCTAACCTTCCTTAACTCATTGTGTCTGTCTTTTAGAAGTTTATTATATTCTTTTGTAACAAAATCTAGTAGAGGTTCTATCAGTAACTGATTTGACTGTTGTTGCAACTATGAAATAAACCTTTTACATCTGGTGACAGAACACAACTGTCTAACATTTGAATATAACGTCAACATATTAGTGGCATGCACTGTATTTTTATGACATTGTACACACAATAAACATTTTTTTATACCACACATGATTTTGTTTCAGATACCAGTCAAATATTGTAATCCATTTGCATAATGCCTTACTATTAACTTGCAATCCATTTGCATAATTCCTTACTATTAATTTGCCCTAATAAGGTTTTACATTTGCTAATATGCTGTATATACAACATTTAATTATGTTATTATTATTATTATCATTATTATTACCTCTATGGCATTCATACTGTATGTAACACAGAAACATTTTCTTACCAGTCAGCAGAGAGGCAGATGGCCAAGCTGCTTTACTGTAGATGGTTGAAAAGTCTCTGTAGTCACTTGTGAAGTTGGTACAGCAAAACTGGCCATTTCAGTCTTACAGCTTTGTATTGTACCTTTCCTGGAGAATTTATGGTTTTGCTCATCTTCCTGCAATGCAGTCTCACTGGATTTAGACGTCTAATGAACTGTATTATTGCTGTAAACTGTAGAAAACTGTAGAAATCTGAAGTACTTCACATAAACATTAGTTACTGTGCTTTTACAGGAGTGACCTTATACAAGGCATTACCCACTCACACCCCCTGTTTTTGGATACAGGCTAGGAATGTTGTCAGGGGTCACCATTGAAAAATGTATCTTAATTTGAGTGCTCTGCTTCTATGCTGTGCTGGATCCAAAGTCTTCTTAAGACACAGTCTTGCTGTGCTGTTTACTGCTGAATCAGAGACATAGAGCTTTGCATGACTCCATCTGTTGTCTGTGTAAAGCACCAAGCCTTTCAAATTGCACACTGATAAAGAAATATATTTTGCAGCTATAAGCACAGTTACAGATAACTTATTTTATAACAAATGACACATACTCTTTCTGTTAGTTTGTAGCATATATTTACAAAGTTTTCCTTCATTACAGATATGAATGATGACTTCTACAAAATACCTCTTTCTGTCCCTCTCTCACATAACTGAACTATTATAATAGTTATATTGAGTGTTAGTCACGCACATAGATGTTGTTATTTCCTCTTGGTATTCTTTTTGGCCTTCTGTGGGAAGTCACACATAATGTCTGTTTTTAGAAGTTTATTACATTCTTTTGTAACAAAATCTACTAGAGGTTCTATCAGTAACTGATTTGAATGTTGTTGCAACTCTGAAATAAACCTTTTACATCTGGTGACAGAACATAACTGTCTAACATTTGAATATAATGTCAACATATTAGTGGCATGCACTGTATTTTAATGGCATTGTACACACAATAAACATTTTTTTATACCACACATGATTTTGTTTTAGATACCAGTCAAATATTGTAATCCATTTGCATAATGCCTTACTATTAACTTGCAATCCATTTGCATAATTCCTTACTATTAACTTGCCCTAATGAGGTTTTACATTTGCTAATATCCTGTATATACAAGACTGTGTCTTAAAAAAGTCTTTGGATCCAGCACAGCATAGAAGCAGAGCACGCAAATTAAGATACATATTTCAAAAAGCTCTACACAAACAAACAAAAAAAATACCAATAACAAAGTTACATTACAAGTAATATGAATATGAATATATGCATTCATGCCCCAATGGAAATTAACAAAGGATAAAACTGAGCAGAAAGAACAGCTAATAAAATGATATGGGTCCCTCTATGGGTGTCAGTCTACAGGACTGTATTTTAATGCTGGTACACATTAGAAGTACAGATCATTGTAGAAAGGATTGCAAAAGCTTGGATTAAGATGTATTTATAGATAGCAGCCCTGATCCTCTGAAGAAAATTGCCATACATATATCAGAGGGTGGTACATGCTGAAGTGCTTTCTATATTGCAAATGTTCATAGTTTAGAAAACATTGTTATGTTTTCCTGGATACATCCCATGATGTAACATGGATATCCTTATTTATCTCCCAAAACATATTTGCTTGTCCAGGGTTAATTCTCCAAATTATAGTTTTGTACTGACTGTGTGTATACATACATACATACATACACACACACACACACACACACACACACACACACACACACACACACACACACACACATATATATATATATATAGATACACTAGACAATCTCGACGTACTGAAATCTCAAATTTCAGTACGTCGAGACCGAATAGTGGAAAGTACAGTTACTCTAAACTACACTATGCCGAATGCGGAAGTGTCGAATCTGCAAATGTCGAATCTGCCGCTATCGTGGTGTCAAGTTCGTTCAGTGTGGTGCAATTTGTGCATTTATCTGGGGTTTCAGGTAAGTATTGTGTGTTTGAGGATATTTCGTAGGAATTTTAGTGTGTGTGAGTGTGTGCGGTGGTTTTTTTGTGTGTTTGTGTGTTTAGTGCAACCTTGGAGTTAGAATCTATAAGTGGGGGGGAAGTGGGGGGGTGCAGGGCGGCTTGCCCCCCTGCTTATAGGTAGGTTAGGTGTGTTTCTGTGTGTAGTTATGTTTGTTTAGTTAGGTAGGTGTATGTATTATGTGTGATTATGTCCTGGTTTGTGTGTGTGTGTGAATGGTCGCAGTTGTGGTATTCGTGATTGTGGGTTTTCATGTATGTGGGTTTCCGACTATTCAGTCTCGAAATACTGAAATTCGACATTTCAGTACTTCAAGACTGTATAGTGAATATATATATATATATATATATATATATATATATATATATATATATATATATATATATATGGTCTACTTTTAAATTCTGAGTTACCACAAGCTCGAACTACACAAGCTCAAGACCACAAACTCGATTGTACATAATCCTGAAAGTTTAAAACCTCGACTGTCAAAAAAACAAAATTGCTATAGCTAACACTATGTTCTTGCTATTGCATGAATAAAACAGTTAGTTAAAACTAAATTATGTTATTTAAAAATAGGAAGTCTTCAGTTTTTAAATAGTTTACATAGTTACAGAAATAACAAGCATTAATAGATTATTAACAAATGAAATGTTCCACATGTTTAACAATGTAAAAATTAATTTCAACATTTGTTTAATCTAATAGCAAGTTTTAAAGTGTTATACACAGTTAAACCATGTCCAAGTTATGCATTCTAACAAATCCTTTTAACACTTGCTAAACATAATAAGAACTTCTTAAGCCTTATAAACATTTGAACGATGTACGTTTACTACTTTGACGATTGGTTTTAACATGTTTAAAAATAATGTAATGAATCTACCTTTACATGTTTTTGTATGTTTATATTTACAGCAGCGTTATTTTATAACTTTTAGAGTTAATTTTAAATTATAGATTTACCTGTAGGATTAGAACATCTTTTTCTTTTAAACATATTTTTGTAAGGAATTCTTTTGCAGTGCCTGCTTCTTGTGGTGATACTGTATGTGTGTACCCCGCCGGGTGGTTCTCGCACAGACGTGGGCATGCCATGGGTGTTAACCCTTTTCCTCAAGGTAGTGTGATCATCAGAGTTGGTATATTTAATTTGCAGTGGGTGTGGAGGGTGAAGGGGGACACAGCTGTCCTACAAAAAAGTAAAAAGAAAATACATTATGGTCCTGAACTATTGGGTGGTGGGTGTGATCAAGGCGGGCCTTGCTACTGCACAGCCAGTGGGGTACTCCCATACAGCATAACCCTTCATGTAATGCAATGTCATGCATCTTTTTTTAGGAATATAGTTCTAACATTTAAAGAGATATTACCCTATCTGACAACTTGCTGTTTACTTTTCCTATTAATGTTCGATATTGTGACAGTCAAGCAAGTACACTTTCAGAATTATGAGAAGTCGAGTTTGTGGTCTCGATCTTATTTTAGTTTGAGCTTGTGGTATGTCGAGATTTAGAAGTAGAGCCATATATACTCAAAATTCATATCAGCGAGACGATATGATCAAATTTCCAAAAAACTCAAAGCTTTTGAATGGAGATTGCAGTAGAGTGAGGATAGGGACATTTACTGCTTTCTTCAATGTAGTATGATCTTGGAGTTGGTGTATATAATTTTCAGAGGGTGTGGGAGGTGCAGGGGGGGTTCGCCCCTGCAAAAAAGTAAAAAAAAAGATAATTTTTTTTTAATGTTCATGTTTTCGGAAATTCGATCATATCGTTTCACAGATATGAATTTTGAGTTTCTGAAAACTAGATCAACTGGCATATATGTGTGTGTGTGTATAGATATATATATATATATATATATATATATATATATATATATATATATGTGTGTGTGTGTGTGTGTGTGTGTGTGTATGTATATATATAGAGTGAGAGACAGAGAAGAAGAGCTTGTTATAGATAGATAAACAGATACAATGACATTCAATTAGTTGAGTTGCACTTTGTCAAAATCTTTCTGCATTAAGTTGAAGTCAGTTACTTTGATGTATGCAGTTGAGTAACCTTGCACAGCTCATTTGCTACTAACAGTATAAGTGAATCGGTCTATTCCCATCACTTACACTGTTAAATAGATATAGTACAGTGTGTTCTATCTAAAATCGCAGACAGCAGGGTAAGGACATGTGCAGTATTATCCACATGTGTGATCTTGGAGTCCTTCTATTTAAAATAGAGGAGGTGTGAGGGTGCAGGGGGACTTGCATTCTGCAAAACACTGTCTTTAAGTTTATTTTAGTTTTGATGTCTTATGTGTGCAGGGTTTAGTCCAAATTAAATGGTTTCAGTGTATTGAATATTCAGTATCGTGCAAGTCATTTATTCAGTATAGACCATGGCCAGATTTATTAATGCCTACACTAAGTGTACAGTGCTCTGAGTGAGCAGACAACACAAGCATGACTCACACCTTTTTCCTCCTAATTTTAGTTTTCCTTATGATTTTCTTGCAGCCTTAAATACTGAGGGGGGTTCATAAAGATTACCACAACATATAGACTACTTGTGCATTTACTATAATCTGAGTGACCAGAAAGCACAAAACATGTGGTAGGGATGTTCTTGAATACAGATCATGTACTCTTAATGTAGGCATTAGTAAATCCCAGGGCATATATATTTTTTGCAGATTGTTCAATTCAATATAGACAGTGTATATTTTTATTTGCATATATATATATATATATATATATATATATATATGTGTGTGTGTGTGTGTGTGTGTGTGTGTGTGTGTGTATATATATATATATATATATATATATATATATATATATATATATATATATATATATATATATGGGTTCCATACACTAGATCGAATTTTCACTAATTCGAAATAGTACATGGAATGCTCACTGCAGCGAAAGTGCACTTAATCGAAAGTGCACTTACGCGAAGTTCAGTACAATGAACGGGTGTTGTGCTGAACTTCTGTGCAGTACTCATGGACCTTAGGGTTAGGGCATGGGTCATAGTAAGGGGATAGCCCTACGGGCTATCCCCTTACCATGACCCGTGCCCTAACCCTGAGGTCCGTGATGACTGCAGCACAGTGAAGGACATAGCAATGTCCTCCACTATGGTGTGATAGTCGCGAACCTTAGGGTTAGGGCATGGATTAGGGTAAGGGGATAGCTTTACTAACTATCCGCTTACCCTAACCCATGCCCTAACCCTAAGGTCTGTGACTATCGCACCATAGTGGAGGACATAGCTTGTTTTTTATATCCTCCACTGTGCTGCGGTGTTTTCGGTGAAGTGCACTTATGCAAAAGTTTACTTTCGTTAAAGTGAACTTTCGCAGAAGTGAGGCTTCCTATTACAAGTTTGAACTAGTGAACTTTCGTTCTTGTAATAGGAATCCATATATATATATATATATATATATATATATATATATATATATATATTTTTTTTTTTTTTGCAGATTACACACAATTGAGTGCTTTCTGTGTGGAGTCTGCATGTCCTCCCCGCGGTTGGGTAAAGTTCAAAAGACATGCATGCGTAAATGGGAGTGCCTTCATTGAAGGTTGGGCATTGAGCTGGCACCTTGGCGTTTCATAAAAATCTACTGCCAATCATTAGCGGACCGGAGTTCCGCTGTGGCGACCCCTTACCAGGAAAAAGCTGAAAGACAAACAACAACAACACACACTTGTACTCACAAAACAGTTTTAGAGGGGTGGAGCCTTAATGGCCAACTGAAAGCAGCAAAATCAAAATTTTAGAGCTCCATAAACTAGTAAAATAAAACAGGGAAAATCTATTTTTTTTCCAAAGAAAATACCAAAAACTTATGGATAAATGACTAAACTATATAAATAGTAATTTTGGTGGATTTCTATAAACATTCTCCTGTCAGAAAACTTGGAGATTTATTCAGTTCCTGAAAATGAGCAACTCAAGGAATTTCTCACCCTGATACAGTTTTAAAGAAAGCACTACAATTGATGACAACTACCTTACAAGAATTGTCTTTGAAGATGGATGATTTTAAAGAAAATTTAGAAAATCTTAAAATGAACTTCCAAAAACAAACTGATGTTCCGGGAATTGCTACATCAACATCAGGCAAAAATAACAAACATAGAGATGTCTCTAAATGACATTGAAGGGAGACTTAAAGAAGAAGAAGCACAAAAAGAATATCTTCTTAAACAAAATGCTTGGCTGCTTAACAAAGTAGATGATTTAGAAAATAGCGAAAGGAGAGACAACATTAGGATATTTGGGTTACCTAAAAACACAGAAGGTGAGGACATTATTTCTTTTTTAACAACCTGGATGCCTGATTTCTTAGACTTAAAAGAAGGTTTTGCTTTTGCTATTGAAAGGGCGCACAGAGCTGTGGGAAAATTTGCTTCCAACTCAACAAATACCCCTCCTAGATCAATAGTCATAACATTTATTTCATACTTGGACAAGGAACAAATTTTAAAATCCGCCTGGAGGAAAGCACCTTTAAAATATAATCAGAACCTGATAAGGTTTGGCAATGACTATTCCACCAGAATAATAGAACAAAGGAAAAAAGTTTGGCCAACAATAAAACTACTAAAACAAAACAATATCAAGGCACAGCTTGCCTTTCCAGCTAAGATAATAATCCTGTATGCCAATGAGATGATAACCTTTAATGACTTAGAAGAAGCTTCTTCATTTATTAAAAACAACAACATGATTTCTATCCTAGAAGATATGGAGTGGATATCCCCATCTCTTAAAAGAATAAAAGAAACACGTGCTTGCACTGATGTTAAAATGAAAAAAAAACAAAAGACTGATTCCAAAATAGCTGTTTACAAAAAATAGCTGTTTCAACTAAATCTCTCAAAGTATCAACTATGATATGAACTGTTAGCAATAACTCTATAAAATGAGAATGTATCGTTTGTATGTCTTCTTAAAACAAAAAGTTATTTAATTAACTTTGAAGCTTTTAATGTCTAACTCTGAAAGACTGAAGAGTCAAGTGATTTCCCACACAGGTTCAGGTAGGTCAAGATAGGATAGTTGACTTTACTAGGGAAAAAAGGAACCATGTATTACTTAACATAAACATTTACAACACACAAAATATACATGGTCTCTTTACTGAAGCTAACAAATTCTCTCCTTGTTTGTTTGCTTATTGGTTTCACTTGACTAATTTAATTAATTCAATTAATTTGGTTAAATGAGGCACCATTTAATAGCTATCTGTTTTAAAATCTCTAAATTAATATACCATTCATAAATTCTGCAGTGCCTGTTAGCTTGTTAAATAAGTGTTGCTGCATCTCCTGGCTTATCCAGTTGAAATAACATTCATTAAGGTTGCCATGTTTGCTTCCTTGTTAAAATATATGCTGATACGCCTGCCGGTATGTTTAAATTGATATCTTATACATAAGTGCTGCTGTGTTTGTAAGTTTGTTAAATAACTATTGCTTTATTTGCTGACTTGATTAATCTGATATATTGTTCATGAACTATGCTGTTTCTGCCAGCTGATTGAGTAGTGTTGCCATAATTGCTGAAATGTTTAAAGTGATATCATACATTAAAGCCGCTGTACATGCTAATTTGTTAAAATAAGCATTGGCAAGTTTACTGACCCGCCTAAGATGATATAATATAAATGGATGCTGATGTGTTTATCAGATTGCTTGGGAAATGCTGCCATGTTTGCTGACTTATTGGTTGTGGCCTAGAACGGCTGTTAGCACTTTCTCTTTCCATTCTGCACTCAATACATAAAAGGAGGGAAAAATTACATTGGTGGGTGAGAGATGTGATGTTTTTGCATTCTTTTTTTTGAAAACAGGTTTATTGTTTTAACATATAAGAGAAATATCATAACAATTTTATACAAGTAATTAAAAATAGGTATTATTATAATATTCAACAAAACAACTAAAGTATTTACAAAGACATCCACTACAATCAGATCAATTAATTAAACTAAAATACCATGCTATTGAAATTAAAATTTTTTTAACAAATTTTGTAAATTATCCCATACAATAAAATAAGATGTTTTTCTATTTGTTCTAGTCCTAATTGTGTTTATTTCCATATGGCACACTATATTCATAACATTTTTAAATTCATTGAACGAAGGAGGTGTATCTGAAATCCAATTTCTAGTTATTATTTTCCTAGCCACTGCTAGAATAGACCATAACAAGGGAAGCTTAACCTTTTAACACTTTGAGGTACAGGTGTGTTGAATAATATAAGAGATTTAGAAATAATGAAATTATCTGTAAAAGAGCCTGCAAAAATTCATTAATTGACTTCCAGTATTCTTTCAATTTTATACAGTCATAAAACATATGAGCCCAGTCAGCATTAATTTCTACATTACATCTCTTACATAGATTATCTTTATTATTTATTTTATTCATCATCAAAGGTGTATAAAAGATCTATGTAAAAATTTCCATGTATAAAGTCTCCAGACAATGGAAGACGTAGTTCTATAAGCAGATTCCAATATATATTGTTTATCTTGTTGATTTGGTGGGTCCCCATTAATAGAAGTGAAATAATTCCAGTATGAATCTACACTGTAAAAGTTTCTTGTCTGATAACTTTATGTATGTATGAAAGTTTACCTTTATCAGAAACTTTATGTTGTAAATTTAATATCAAGTAATCAATCAGTGTTGGAATAGATTCTTTAACAGTTATAGACATTAAATCTATTTTATTAATGAGATGTTGTCTAAAGGTCTGAACCTCTAACCAGCAAGTTTCTTTTAGATCAAATTCTTGTTTTAAGAAATCTAGATTTTTAACTTTATTATCAGATATCAACTGATACCAGTACTTTAGATCATTATCTATAGCTAAATGAGTTCCTTCAGAAGTAGATGACAAAAGCATACCCTGAGTATACATTATAGGAAATACAATAAAATTCCATTCCCTATACTTAGGGTGCATGAATATAAAGTTACGATAACTAATAATAATATTTAATGGGTAACAAACCATATGTTTAGGTGTAATAGGTGAAGTACAAAATTCCTTTAGTAACCATAACATGGAGTTATTTACAATCATATTTTTATGTGTTAAGGAGATTTTCATGAAGTGTATACTAATTAGCTCCCAATAATCTTTCCATTTTGTGACATATGACTGATCTATTAATAAAGTAATAACTTTTACAATAGAAGAGATAGTATATAAATTAAAGTCTGGAAAAGAAATACCCCCTTGAGACCAGCTATTAGTATGTTTCTTTAATGCAATCCTAGGTCTATTAGGTGCCCATAAGAAATTTAACATTAGTGTGTTCAGTTTCTTGATAATTATTTTTGTAGGTGGAAGTATTATTGATTGTATTAAGTATAAAATCTTGGGGAATATTATCATTTTAATAATTGTAAGTCTCTCCTCCATAGTAAAAACATATTATTCCAGGTATTAAAAGATTTTGTATATTAAGAAAACAGGTATTATAATTATTATATATAATAGATTTAATATCTTTAGATAGTATTATACCTAAATATGTTATCTGACCTGAACTGGGTACATATTTAGTAAAATCACTAATGAGAATATTTTTTCGTGTATATATAGGTAGTATTTTAGTTTTTTCTTCATTGAATATTAAACCAGAAATACTTTTAAAATTCATCATGTTATCAAATAGAGACTGTATAGAAGAATTAGATCCTGCTGATGTAATTAGAACATCATCTGCAAAAAGTTGAATTTTGGATGTTGTATTTTCATCTATTTCAAAACCCTCTATGTCAGTACTGTTTCTGATCAAATTAGCCCAAGGCTCCATTACTAAAGTGAATAATAGTGGAGAAAGTGGACATCCTTGTTTTGTACTTTTAAGAATGGGTATTTTTGTGAAACATATGTTCCTACCTTAATATAAGCCAACGTTCCTTTGTATAAATGTTCAATTAGATTTACAAATGCATCCGAGAAGTTTGTGCACTTCATTAAGGTAAACAGATAGTCCCAACTTACTGAATCAAATGCTGAACTTATATCAAGACTAATAAGTGTTAAATCTTTCTTTTTCCTATTTGCAAAATCTATTAATGTTAAAGTTCTTCTTATATTATCAAAAGTATTTCTATTTACAATGAAGCCTGTCTGATCTATATCTATAATGCCGGGAATGATTGTCTTCAATCTATCAGCAAAGATATTCATAAACATTTTATAATCAACATTAAGTAATGAGATGGGCCGATATGAAGAACATCTAGTTGGATCTTTATTAGGTTTTAAAATTGGTGAAATAAATGTATATTGCCAAGATGGGGGTTATTAACTCAGTTTGGGCCAAAATAAAAACCTTATGTATTAATGAATATGTATTTTTAGAAAGGATTTTATATATCTCTGGTATAATACCATCATTACCCGGTGCTTTGTTTGATTTAAGCTTATTTATTTGTGTAATAACTTCTGTATATGAAATACTCTTGTCCAATAGTTTAATCTGTTGTTTATTAAGCTTTTTATTCATATTTGTGGTTATAAACTCCTTTATTTTATCTTTATGTTCCATGTTAATATTATTATGGTTAATTTTGTGAAAGTGATTTCTAAATTCATTTAGTATTTCTGGTATACTAGAAACATTCTTCTTTTTCCTTAGAGAAAATATTTCTTTGATATGGTTTTGTTTATTCAATCTTTTTGTTTTATTTTTAAGTCTATGTAAGTATTTGGGGCTTATTGAATAAGACAAAAACTTGTATTTCTCTAAAGTTATTTTAACTTTATGAGTTAAAATTTCTTTGTATTTCTCATTTAGTTTGTTTATTTCTTCAATAACTTTCTTGTCCATAATATTTTCTTTATTATTATGTTTATAAGAGTCTAATTTACTTTGAATATCTAACAATTCCTTATCCCAAGATTTCCTTTTATTATTATACCATCTGATACTTTGTCCATATAGATATGATTTTAAGGCATCCCAAACATAAACAATGGAGACTTTAGGAGTGTTATTTATGTCTAAAAA
>NC_056734.1:438339310-438346810 GCF_019279795.1 Protopterus annectens | reverse complement strand
TTATCAAATAAAAGAAACTAAGCTGTTAGCTCTATTAAGTTTTAAATAGGGAACCATGAGAAAGATCATACACAGAGTAGGCAGGAAGAGGTAATATTGTGTTGATTTCTTGATGTAATCTGGTTTGTATAGAACAATTTAAGGTAATTGCCTGGATTTGAATCCTGATATTTGATGCCCATTTGGGTCATGTTTGGTAAATATGACACTGCCAATGGGACAAATGCTTTCCTAAACTAACATTAAACTAGTAAGGCTATGCAGGAAAGTCAACATGAGTGTGACATTCTAGAGATTGCAATGAAATGCAACCTGTCATAATCTGAAACAAGTAGCTTCTGAATTAATCATAGCCACTTATCCAAACTCTCTTAGCACCTGGCAGATTGTACAAACTTGAAATTGTTTATATTTTAATTCAATATTTTCAGACTTTGCCTTTGCATAGTAATTAATTGACATAGAAGTGAAGTTTGACATGGGGTTGGTTTGTCTGTTAATCACTTTCCAGAAGGGGTACAAATAATGCTTTTGACAGATAATGAATAGAGACTTTATCAAGTACATCATAATAACATCTGATAAATACAAATTAAATAACAGTGAAAGGAGACAGTTATAATGCCAAATCGATAACTAATAATTGTATTCAATGATCTTGACATCAAGAGAATCTGTTGCTTCTAACTTATAAAAATACCTCTAATACACTAATAATTGTTATATATAAAAACTTCTCATATGCAGAGGAGGGAAAAAAGGCACACTGTATCTAGAATGTACTAACATTTAGTTATGTCTGCATACTGAGAATTTTTACATTTAAACATGCCAGTAATGAGACAAGATAATTATTTGTGTATCGGTAAGAGTGATGAACATTGCCTCTGACATGTTTCATTGATTATACTATATGTAATTATTACTAACTCTATTATTATTTGAACATCACAGTGTTTGCATAGTCCACATTGAATAATATTCTCCAAACTTCTAGCCTTTCACAGTATAGAGAACTTTATAAGATAACTGTGACTTTCTGTCAGTAATTGCTAGGTACTTGTCTCCAGTGTTAAGTAGTAGAAATTATATGTGATAATACTGTCAACATTTAATACTTCCCTTTAGCAAGGACTGGCAAATATGATGACAAACTGGATAAATCTAAAGTTTCATACATTTATGGCTTTCTACTGTGTCTGTTTATTTCTCAGTAAGTATGACTAGTAAAAGTGATTATAGCCATAAACATCAAACTAGACATATTCACATGTCACAGTTTTATAACATCTAAAAATAGACTAATGCACAAAAAATGAATAGGATATACAGAAATATTCCTGAACTTTCTCAGATACAAATTAATGTGTAGATAATATTTTACCTTGTGACATGAAATTCTCTAATGTATGAATTAGTATGAAATTATGATGCCTGAGTAGGAGCCTATAGATGTATATTGCAGATAAAACAATAAAACTGTAGCTAAGTACACATTAACCAGGGAAATAAGATAGACAGTCCTTTTCCAGAGTAATATCATTAACGTTGTATCATAAGCAGCACAGTCACACTGTATTATGCTCAATTTGGTCAATATCTCTGCATATATGAAAACACTACTTATATTTATAACATGCATACTATAAGAACTATAATAAGCCTCGCTTGTCCGTGATATATAAATAATAAATGCTAATTGGTTGTGATTACACTTAAAGTCTATCAATATATCATTATAGAAAGTTGGACATCATATAGTTATTAAAATGAATTAGAATAGTAAGAATAAGTAAATACATTCTTTATCACCATTTAATTATCATTATTAATAATCATAGTACAAAGATATTCCTGTCCAATTCATATTAAATATACCATCTGAATGCAAATATATTTTATGTTTTGAGAATTCCATATAGGTGATTACATATCAAGTATTTCCTAATGAAATAAAATTGTTGATTATACTATTAAATGTAGTATTTCCTGGTATAAAAAACATCTTACAATTTCATATTTCTTTTACAAATCATTCTCCATACAATAGTTTAGTTTATGGAGCTCAGTTGTTTCTGTTTGTTAAAGGAATGAGTGATAATCTAATAGACCAATGTTTATATATTAGATTAGAAATGATTTTCATTCCATGTCTAGAGTGGAACTTAGTTAAATTAATAGTTGTTATTTTAATCATGTTATTATATAAAAATTTTCTTCTTAAGCCTGACCAAAATATTATTTTATTTGTATTCATAAAAGAAATAAGACTGACAATTTCTTTCAAAAGCTTACACAGAAACATAATCTTTGCTATTATCAGAGGAAACTGTGTAATAGCTATAATAATAAAAAAAGAAAAAAAGTATATTTTTCTGATAATAACTTCATATGGATTTAACTTTTTACAAATAGTTTTCCTTCACAAAACACATTTCAAAATAAATGACAGATATACATGGAACCCCCAAGGAATATATAATCTTAGTCCAATCCTCCTATAAGACAAAGACAAAAGGAGTAACACTTTTATGGAAAAAGCATATTATCACTCCAGACATTATTTATAAACATGAAGATAAAGACGGCCTTATAGCCTTTGTAATAGTTAAATGTAATAAGAGAATATGGACTCTAGCAAATCTGTACTGGTTCCCTGGTATTGGAGTAGGAACTGTCAAAAAACACTTACATTTTATTTCCAATAACTATAAAGGTAATTTAATAATAGGAGGAGACTTCAACTGTATCCTAGATGCTTCTGAAACTACCAACAAGAGACCTCTTCGTATATATTCTATTTCAAAATCTTTAAAAAAATGGATTGAATCATTTCATTTAATAGAGACATTTA
This sequence comes from Protopterus annectens, assembly GCF_019279795.1. Classification (NCBI taxonomy): domain Eukaryota; kingdom Metazoa; phylum Chordata; order Ceratodontiformes; family Protopteridae; genus Protopterus; species Protopterus annectens. Next base: position 438,343,956 of record NC_056734.1, on the reverse strand, counting down.
AAATAAATGAAGATAAATCTTTATTGATCTCCCATCAAGACCACAGATTTGGAACTCAAACTAGAATAGATAAAATATTTGTTGTTCAGGATTTACATTAAAAAATCACCAATTTCTCAATTACTCCATGCCCTTTCTCAGACCCCAACTCTTTGATTTTGCAATTCCAAATTGACTTCAAACTATTAATCTTCTCTTCTAGAATCCCATCATATATAACAAAAATTAAAGAATTTAAACCTCGGTTGTTGCCAGAATTACATTTTTTTCTAGATATTAATTATACAACAGAAATCAATAAAGTTATGATATGGGACTCATTACAAGCTTATATATTTGGTAAAACCCTTAGTGGGTATAAAGATAAAGTTAGAGAGTGAGATTCTGAATTATTAGATTTACAATCTAGACTTTTCTCAGTAAAATCTGAAAAAAATCAAAATTCTCTAGAAATTAAAAAGAAAATAGAGGAATTAAACAAAAAAATAATGAAATTCTAACACACAAAACTAGTCTAGCCTTAGAAAAACTAAAAGAAAACTTATTGGCTACTTCCCCCAGATATTTACATAATTTATCCACAAGACTTAAAATACAATCCAAAGCTAATAACATTAACAATATCTACCATGAAAAGAAAGGGAAGAAAGTTTTGGATATAGGAGACATTCTTGATGCACTCAGATATCACTGCATGGAGCACTTTAAAAAAGAGAATTTACATATTGATCAATTAAAAAAATGCCAGAAGAACTAAAATTAGACTTACAAAAAAATTAGACTTACAAAAACCTATATCTTACAAAGAAATTATTGACAGAATAAAATAAGGTAAAACTAACAAAGCACCATGACTAGATGGTATAATTATGGAAATATATAAACTTTTCCCCTCAACAGTAATTTCTCTCTTCCATAAAACTTTATTAGAAATCCAATCACAAGCAATAATACCAGTTTCTTGGAAATATTCTTTAATTACTCCAGTCCTAAAAGAAAAGAAAATACTGAATCTTTCTGCCTCATATAGGCCCATATCATTACAAATAATGATTATACGATATGTATGTCAATTTTAGCCAATAGAATGAAAATACCATTATCTAAAATGATAAATCATGATCAAATGGATTTATATATAACAGATACATGCACAATAATATTAAAAGGATACTTATCCTTACATATTACATAAATAAGGAAAATAAAGAAACATAATTGATTTAGTCACAGAGAAAGCCTTTGCCTCCTTAAATTGGGAATATATATTCAGAATTCTAGTACTATTTGAATTTCCTCCATCCTTTGTTCATCTCTTAAAGAATATATATAAATAATGTAGCTTATGTTAAACTAGGCCCTTTCACCTTGGAATCTATTTATAAAATAAAAGGCACTAAACAAGGCTGCCCCTTGTCACCTATTCTATTTGTTTTGGCCATTGAAATACTCGCAGATTAAATACATAATAATTTTAAAATAAGAGGTGTGGATGTTTATGACCAGTATAATTCTAAAGTAATGCTCTTTGCTGATGACATATTACTAACCTTATCTAATTATAAAGAGACTTTAGAGGAAGTGGATGCATTGATTGAGAAATTTTATATGAGTTCAGGTCTTCACTTTAATAGATCAAAATCAAATATTTTATTTTTAAATAAAAAAAAGAAGCACGGGTCAAGGAAAACCATATCATAGGGAAACAAGAATCTACTCTAAAGTATCTAGGAATTGTGTTATGCAAAGATCTAAATGAGTTAGCATCAATAAGCTACAATGACATTGTTAACACAATTAAAATCTGTGTGGAAAAATTGAATAAAATAATATTAACCTTTGAAGATAGACTACAATTAATAAAAATGGTTTTACTACCTAAGATTCTGTATATAGCATTAGCAACTCAGTTGCTTCCTGAAAGATGTGTTCTTAAAGAAATAAATTCATGGCTACTAAAATTTTTATGGTTCCTCAAGAGAAACAGAATAGTCTTAACATACCAATTAGATCACGGAAACAAGGAGGACTACATTTTCCAGATATTGAAACATATATAAAGGCATCCATATCTAAAACTGTTATAGATTGAATCAATCCTAATTATTCCATCAGTTGGAAAGAGTTACTAACCTTTATATCAATAAATGATTTTAATTTACTAAAAAAATTCCAATATTAGATAAAACTAATAAACCTTGGTACTTACTAAGTATCAGCATGCAAGACAATATAACAAAACCCACTAAAACACATTTGATTATTATATTAATTCATTTAGAAAACTCATCAATGCAAATATGGATTTAAAGCTTTGGATTACCTTTTAACACCATTCATCATAACAAAAAACTATCCTCACTATATATATATATATATATAGAGAGAGAGAGAGAGAGAGAGAAATAATTACTTATTGAGAACAAAAAAAATGTATCTGTTTGGTTATAATGCATTAAAGAATTAAAAGTGTTAGACATACAGATGATAAAAACAACTTATAAAATCCCATCACAGGACTGGTTAACTCTACAAAGCATTCTTATATACTCCCAAGATTTATGCAGAATAATTAATAACTATTCCTTTAAAGATGCACCAAAACTTATCAATTTAATATATGGACTTATATATAATGATTATAACATGAAAAATAGTATCTCAAATTTATACAAAGAACTAATAAACTATTAAACAACATCTAAACTATCACATTGGCAATACATATCAAAAGGTCACTCATTACAGTTAACCGAAGAAATCAAATCAAATATTTTATCAGTAAAACATACATGTTTTACATAGTATTGGAAAATATTTAACTGGAAATACCTACACAAAGCATTTTTAACCCCAGATAAAATTATTAAAATCAGTTCTTCCACAGATGTAATATGTTGGAGATGTGAGCAAGTATATAGAGCAGACTGGAATCATATTTTCTATGACTATATTAAAATTAAGTCATATTGGAATGGAATTTGTAACTTTTTCCAAGCTTTATTCAATGATTCTTTTATCTTATCTAAAGCTCTGATTCTTTTGAATGTGAACAAAGGTCCTCATTTGAATAAAACAAGCATGTATTAATTATGGACAATACTTGCAATTTCAAGGAAATGTATAACTAGAAGATGGAACTCAAACACATCACCAACTTTGGAAGACTTCTACACTCTATTGAGGAGTTCAGCATCGATGGAAATCAAAATCAAATTAATCCTAGGCCACTAGTTAACAATCCATGGAAAAATGTTTTATCATTGATAGACACTCTGCAACAATGAACAGATATATTCTGATAACTAGATTGTTACATCTATACAGTAATTGCTTACACTGAATACTATTAATGTCAGGCTGATGTAAATATTGTATATAGTTATTCAAAATGTCATATATAAAATACTATGGAAATTATATAATATTTGAAAATAAAAACTATTTGAGTAAAAAAAGCAGTTTTAGAGTCTGTCATTTTCATAAAAAGACACAATGTAAATACCTGCAAAAAATCATACATGTCAGAACAATGTACAGGCACTGGAACCTTCATTCCCGAGTCTGACCATTTACCAAGCAGCTTTAATATAATTGATGCCAAATGTACATAATCATATTACATGTGGGAACTCCAGAAAAAAAAAGATGCAGCTATAAACATGCAACTACTGCTTTTACTGCAATGCAGTCATATACAATAGAACAGTCTGGTGAGTAAAAAGAAAGGACTGCATTCAGGTATCACAATCCACATAGATTTGCTGTCATCACCAAACAGAATAAAAATACAGACAAAGGAAGGGGCAGGAACAACTGAGTCATGTATTTCTCATATGATAAATCCTTTTGTCCCTCTGGCATTCTTCCTTTTGATGCTTGTAGTACTTGAATATACTTGTGGTACTTTGAGTACACTGCTAACCATTTAAATGCAGCTGGTTTTCTATGCCTGTATCCATCAACTACTGCACTATGTAGATTCTGGATGACCTCAGCCTTGGCATGTCTGCAGAAAGCTGTTGTGGTAAACGGTTGATTTAATTAGCATTCCAGATGTACTACCACAGAATTGAACTTGCTTTTTGGAAAAAAAAACAATAAAATGAAATAAAGATGTGTAATTGCTTTTGTTACAGGTTACTCATTAAAAAAAAAACATAATTGTTACTGAACTTTGCAACTGATTGCAGTGCATCAGAATGTTAGGTCTGCAAAACCATGATGCCATAGAGTTGATTAAACCTTTCTTTGTGCTAAGAATAAATGAAAAAACTTTCTCTAAACTGGCTCTGGCATCCTGAAACTCCCTCTCTGAGAACATAACAAATCTTTACAACTCCTCAAGTGTTGCAAGCAGCTGAGACTACACTTTTAAAATCAATCAGACTACTCCTTTTTCATGGATAAGGGCTGAATATTCTTTTCAGATATCCAGATGTTTACTATATTCCAATCAGATCTCATTGTTGTTCTTCGATTTATGCAGACTCTATAAGGGTAGATTATGTCAAGCACGTTTGCATGAATATGATGCCAGTTTTTAGATTTCATGCTATACCTCCATACCAACACTGTATTTTCAAGCACATTCTTGCTAATTTTTGTGTGCAATGAGATTTATTGCCATTGCTTCTAACTTTCTC
>NC_056734.1:438214310-438334310 GCF_019279795.1 Protopterus annectens | reverse complement strand
TTGAATGCAACCAATTACCCAGGGCTCAATGATCACATTTCAGTTAAGCTATATTTAATTAAAAAAGCAATAAAATTATAGTTACTCTTACATAGTGGCACTTTGTCATTGGAATTTGGAAATTTATATGAATTGCTTTAGGTGATTATATATATGATAGTACAATTTTGGATAAAATTGTAATAATATATTTTGTTTGTTAAAACTTTTTTATGACAATGAATGATGTGTGTGTGTGTATATATATATATATATATATATATATATATATATACATGTGTGTATATATATATATATATATATATATATATATATATATATATATATATACATGTATATATTTTTATGTTTTTATGCATTTGTTAAGTGTCATATGTATTGCCACAGTTTTGTGAAGTCATATCTAGAGTAATACATGTGGGTAGAAATGGAATGTCTCTTTAAGAGAATGAAGTCATATCTAGAGTAATATATGTGGGTAGAAATGGAATGTCTCTTTAAAAGAATTTTGGCGCCTTTTGTAAGGAGAGAGTATTTATGCTGATTTTTCATTTGTTTTTATTTACTTGAAAAAGCCCAGCACTACGGCAGGGTGAAAGTGCTTGTATTTATTGTAAAATAAATCAGTTATAGCTTTTCGGTGTGTCCAGACCATTTTTTTATTTTTGAAGTTACCAGTTTTATGGTCTGTGTTTCCACATTTGTTTTTTTAATTATGTGTGTGTTTTAGTTATATCACATGGTAGTTTAAAAGATCTAAAGTGATGTAGTTACGTAGATACAGACTGCACATATCCATAATTTAAGAGCATGTTGTATAAAAAATATATTCTTTTATATTTATGTTTCTCCCTGCTTGACCTGCTTAGGCCTCCACCTCTTCTGACACTTATTGCACCTGCAGACCTTAGATCCTCCAACTCCTTACCAGGCTACCCTCAAGTAGCCCTATCATCTGGTGGGCCTGAACTACCTGGGGGCTTAAACTTACTCTCCTCTATAATAGTACTCAGACAGTGATGGATCTGATAGGGATATATAGGATGTGTCACCCAGAAGAATCATGTATGCAGATCCAGTCAGAATCCTTCAACTAGGGAAGAAATGTGCAGCGACATCACGACATTATACCATTCACCTCCAAGTAAGCCTCCTGTGAGGTTCCTTATCTCCAACACAGAACACATATGCAAATTTCCACTGATCCCTCCCAGCTATATGAGAGCTGGCAGCTAGCTGCTTCATCCTATTCCTGCCATTTGACCTTGCCAGCAGCTAAGCCTACTCCTGAACTCAGGGCATTAGCAATATACATGGACGGACTTTCTCTGTGTTATTGGGCCCAACATATATTTTTTCTAGGTTATTGTAGATGAAGAAATTAAAACTTGTTCTGCCATAATCCAATATATTTTTCAATGTAAGGAGGTAGATATGCAAGTAATAATGCCCAGCAGGGTGTGTATTATTTTGTAAATAATGCCTGCCTAGGAGAGTTCTGTGGCCTAACGCCTGTGTTTAAGACAGTATCAAACAGCGACAAACCAAATGCCTTTTATTGTGTGTGTGTGTGTGTGTGTGTGTGTGTGTGTGTGTGTGTGTGTGTGTGTGTGTGTGTGTGTGCGCATTTAGACATACATTTTCCATTTTCATGGTGGCCATATTATAGTTTGGTTAATATTCTCATGAGTTTATTACCAGTATTCAGGCCCAATGGCCATCTAAAAACACTGCCTCATTAACCTCTGCTTTATAAACATAATCTTCCATCCAATAAATAAAATTGGATTTAAAAGAAGTAAAATTAGGAGAAAGTCAAATCTCAACAGGTATGTGATTCCACATCCTGAGAATTATTTGAGTTATAAATTTGCTTCTTAATGATGTTCTATTTACTGATATAACAAAATTTAAGATGTCATATCCATGACTCCCTAATATTGTGATTTTCATTATATGGCATGACTTCAATAACTGTTACAATCAGTAATAATACCATCTATAAATCTTATCACAACCTTGGAAATGACATTAGCCGTGTGCCATACAGTCAGATGAATATCACAGTACAATAGTTAAAGTTTAGAATTTTCAAATGTCTGGTGTGCATGTGTGTTTTGTGGGGAGCATTTGAGTTACAGGTCATCTAACCCATTTCTTTGATCATATGCTAACGTTGTTACAGTTAGAAAATGACAGCCATTATCTACTTATTTTCCTTCTTTCAGCTAAAATGTGTACAGAGAAAGAACATAAACTCTCACCCTCCTTCTGCCATCAGATGTGCTCATTCTATCTTCTTCCACAGCTATGAGCATCATTTTTTTCAGCACCTGGGGTGACTGTTGGGCAGACTGGAGCTCTTGACTAGATGGGGCAGTAGTGGTGTGGAACTTCCCCACTTTCATATTAATGAGGAAATAGATATCCACTGGTAAATAAGTCTCATTGTAAACTAGCCCAGTAACCAAGACTTTTTGATGATGTCTGTTAGTAGATGAAAGCACTCATCCAGGCTTCAAAGAATAAAGTTCTATTTTAACCTCTCAACGGATCTTTAGAAAATTCTTAATTTATTTAATTATTTAATTGGAAGTATTTTTGAACTTGTTTAATTATTTAGCTGAAAGCATTCTTGAACTGTCTTTTTCGAAACACCAGTGGCTGTACCTTCAGATCAACAGAGTAATCCATATTCATATTCCGTATGCATTCCCTTTAGTGACCCCTCTGGTTCACTTTCACATTAAAGTGATGGAAGGAGATAAGCTACTAAGGTAAGATAGAAGACTGATTCTTTTATCGTGTAAATGCACTTAAAATGTATGCTAACACTGAAAATGCTGTGATAAATTTAAATGCCTATTTGGGCACTTTTTCTAGTTGCTGCTTTTGTAATCTGTTATTCCTATTCATAGAAAGTCCACTATGATGCAGTCAGATGAATTTAGTGAGAACTTAGTCCATCAAATATTTAACTTTTGCGAGTAATTTAAGAAAAAAATAATGTAACCTGTCGTGATATTATTGAATGCATATTACATTTCTGATTTGGCTCTATTTGCATTTGAGTTCCTATATCACAGAGTGCTTTTCACACTCTAAAGATTTATTGACGACACCATTTGTCAAACAAGCAATGCAGCAAAAAATATATCCATTGTCTTTTTCACAGACAGTGGTTATGATGTCATGATCCATACCACTGCTTCTAATTTATATATGATGATATAGGTTTTAAATGCATACTGCTGGCACAAGTAATATACAAGGGGGAAGTTGCACTTAGCATATGGCACATGTATACTGCTGCTTCACCAAAACATCTTTTACACAATACAGCTGCAAAGTACAGTTACAGTCAATGTCTGTGTAGAATCTTAAGCACCCTGCTGTTAGCCCAATGGCTTCCAGTGGATATTTACCAACAGTAATTGAAACTTGACCATGATTATTTTCAACAGCTATACAAACACACACACACACACACACACACACACACACACACACACACACACACACACAGTTCATGATATCTCACCATCACCAATACCTCCTTCCCTGTCTTTGTGAAAATATGCTGTCACCAGCCACACCAGTCTGGCACACCAAGATCAGAATTACTATTTACTCTTAAAATAAGCTAATCATCAAATATGTATGTGTATGTTAACAACAGTTTAACATAGTCAGTCTTCAAAACACAAATACCAAGAGTTAAGATAAAATATGGTCTATAAATATACATGTATATACTCTTATAATGTTAAATAAACAGCAAGCCACACATTTTTGAAATTAAGTTAATACAGTGTGTTATCTGAAATAAATAAAACTAAGCAATGCACTTTATAGAATCAAATATCTAAGAAGCTGTATGCCTGCACAATGAAATACAAAATAAATGGATTTAACAGATGACTAGTATACAGAAGAATCCTAACAGTATATCTGGTTCATTCACTAACAAAAGCTAAAGATATGTGGACTCTATCTACCTCTGACTTTTAGGTCCAAGCAGCAGCTCCACAGTCTCACAAGCAAGGAATTCTAGGTTTGGGTTTTTGTCTCAGAGCTATGGCCCACTATGCACACTTCAAAATTAAATAAAAAATACTTAAGTACTACTCTGTCTGTTAAAAAAAGATTTCCAAGCTCTGTATTTCCTGTTTGACTTTAATTTTGAATGTAAATGTTTCTGTTTCCAAAGTCACATATCTCTGAATGGAAGCTATAATCCAAATAAGATAATGCATCCTTTGGCCTGTAATAACATGTCAAAGAAAACTGAGCTTTAGCTACTGCAAACAATGTATACACTTAAGAAACCAGTTGTACTCTTAACAAGCTCTGGGATATTTCCACTGAAAACAATTACATATTCAGTACAATTACCATTACTGACATTCTATATATTTTATATAATGCAAGATTTAATAAAAGCAAATACCATATTTTTAAATAATTACATTTAATTCAGCTTACTACTGTTTTTCTGTATGTTTTACTGAAAGACAGCTACGTGATTTTCACATCCTGCTACAACCTTATATAAAATAATATGGGAAAACCAAGGTCACTAGAATTCCTAAAGCTTTATCACCCCTAAATGTAGGCAGTCCAGCCATAACCACTTAGGAAGTCAGATTATTATGGTGTTAACTCTAAGATTAGCACATTTTAGTGTATTGCTCTCTTAAAAGTTGTATTGTCCATACAACTGAACATTCCCAATCTAAAGTGAGTAATAATTTTCCTCATTTTGAATCTGGAAGAAAGTAGTCATTGATATGAAAAGTAAGTCTGGCTTCTTTGTGCATTTTTTCAGTTCCTTATTTGTTTATTATGTAGAGGAAACTAAGGAGTGGTGTTATCGAAGTATTTTATAGTGACATTTCAAATGGGGGGGGTGATACTCCTACATAGACTGGTTTGCATGGGAACAATTGTTAGATCAGTAGAGAATGATCTGTTTTTCCTATGTCACCCAGCTTAATTGAGGACTACAAAAGGTGAGTTCCTGGACCCACAGAGCATAGCAAGTAGCATACTTCACTTCACTTCCTGTCTGCAAATAATGCATTACAGAGTATGCCTTGCATCAGATGCATTTAACAAACATATTGCCCATGAAATATTCTTTTGTATGTGTGTATATGTATGCATAGATGCATATGTTTGTATTTATTCATTTTCTTTGCCGTTCGAGCTCGTTAGCAATGCAGACTCACTGAGTACAAGTTCTCATGGCCAAAACAGGACTATACTTACCATGAGCTAGCAGGCAAATAGGTGCTGTAACTGGAGTTTGTATTTCAAAGTCTCAGGACTCACACTACAGCACTTATGATAGGGAGTAGTATCAGCTAGACAAGACAACTGAATACATGAGATACAACAGTTAGCACTGTTTATATGAAGTTCTCACTTTTATACATTTGTAAATACATACTGGTATATTGGCTGAGATTATTGTGTTAGACTACATTACTGAGTGTTTTGTTTTAGTTTATAATGTAACTGATGAGTTCATCACTTGTCTGTAACACATTAATACTGTAAAAAGCTACCATTATACCTAAGTTAGAAAGCTACAAGTAAAGGTTGGGAGGGTGGCCTAATGGTTAAGGTGTTTGTTTTACAAACACAAGGTACAGGGTTTGAATCTCAAAAGGGATAAGTGGCTAGGCTTAAAATGGCTCACAAGGGCAGTTAGCCTAATACTAATCTATGAACCTAATCTATACGTATCTGCACTTCCAAGGTTAGAGGCTTACAAAATCAACTTACACATTGTGCAGTTCCAAGCAAGACTGAAACCAGTCTTATAGGAATATATGTTAGTGTATGGGAAAGAGGCACTAGGAGCATAAAAATCTATGTTAGTAAACTGCTCTTCTTTAAGAGTCAGTAGAGCAGAACTAAAGATGTGAAGTAGCCAAGGTAAGATTTTCACAAACCGGAGGATGGTCTTGCTTAAAAGGGGAAACATACTACTGCAGACCTACTAACTTGGTTCCAGCTTTTCATCTTTAAAGAAGTGAGGAATGTTGATCTTTCATCCCTGAATACATAACCACATGTTTAGTCCTTGTCTTTTGACCACAGAATATGTGACCAAGTGAATGGGGTTTGATTTTGACCCTGAAATATGTCACATAGTGGCTGGCCCTCTTTAACAAGCCCCACCAATACTTTTATAAACCCAGCACCTCCTCTGGAAGAAAAAAGGTAGCAATGACCCCATCAATAATGGAAAATAAAGGGTTAGGTGGTGTCAGTGGCACAAATATATACATATATATATATATATATATATATATATATATATATATATATATATATATTATACACACACACACACACACACACACACACACACACACACACACACACACACACACATATATATATATATATATACACACACACACACACACACACACACACACACACACACACACACACAAGCATACACACACACACACACACACACACACACACACACACACACACACACACACACACATATATATATATATATATATATATATATATATATATATATATATATATATATATATATATATCTACACATACATACAGCCACAACCCCTTTTCCCATTTTTGCACATGGGGTTGGGGTGTCACCTCAACAGTGATAATCATCTAGAGCCAAGGTTTACACCTCCAGGTGGCTAGCCCTGCCACAGTAGTTATTCCGCACAACACTCTCACATGCACACTCACACCTATGGCCAATTTAAAGTGTCCAGTTCACCTACTGCATGTCTTTGAAATGTGGGAGGAAACTGGAACACCTAGAGGAAACCCACAAGAACACAGGGAGGAAAGCAGACTCCACACAGAAGGCACTCCAGCTGAGAATTGAAATGGAGAACCTTTTGCTTTGAGGTAATAACACTATCTGCTGTGCCGCCCTATATATTACTGTTACATATAATGCATACATACATATATAGCTAGATGATAGATATATAGATATCGATAGATAGAAAGATACAGATATTAGATATTAGATATAGATATAAATATAGATATATAGATATAGATAGACATAGGTAGATATTGAAAAAAAAAATCTTCACTGTGCTTTGACAGCCTTTGAAAACTGCAGCAAGTTTCTTCTAAGCCATAGTCCCTTACCTTACAAAAGGTGAAAAGAGAAAATCAGATTGTCTAATTTGTGCCAAAGACATGATCTCATAGTGGTGTATTGTGACATTGAAGTCTACACATACACTTGTGTATGTAGTCTTGATATCTGTCTTTTCATAAGAATGTATGGAGTGCATCGTTAGCTCATGGGAAGCCACATATAAGAATGTGTAACTTGTACTTGATGATATATAAGTAGGTGAAGAGTAAATAAATAACTTCAGCACATATGCAATTAAAAGTGGAAGGCAACAGGGAAATGTAATACAAATATGTGGGTGCCTGAGGAATTTAAGCATGGGAAAAGTTACAGTGATGGTAATACACTTTGAGGATACAGGCCTGACCATCTTACCTGCCAGCAAATCCCCAGCTAAGAAGGACTGGATGTGCAGTACATGAAATGAGAAGAAGCTGTTGCTTGGAAATACTGGCACAGCAGTATCTTACATCTATGGTCCATGTATTCTTGCTCATTTAGAATTTAGTGAGGCAAAGTCCTAAAGTATTTCCAGTTTTGACAATAAATCACATTTGGCTGTGGGTAATGCATTATTTACCCATGGCTGGTATGGTTTGATCATGAGGATGAAGCTTAAGTGATAAAGCAAAAAGACAGCCATGGATATATCCTGCATTACTGACACAGCCAGATATGAATCATTGTTAAATTAGGAAACAATTTAGGACTATGCCTCACTAAATTCTAAATGAGCTAGACTAGATGGACCATGGATGCATAGATACTGCTGTGTCAGTATTTCCAAGCAACAGTTCCTTCTCATTCCATGTGCTGAACATCCAGTCTTTCTTAGGTGGGGATTTGATGGCAAGTCAGACAATCAGACCTGTATCTTCAAAGTGTATTACCGTCACCACATTCGTTTTTGCTGTGCCTTATAGCTGAGTTATGTTCCCCTGCAAACTAAGACCTCATTTAATAGCTGTCTTGTCAAATCTGCACATCCTGAATGTCACTGCTAAGGCCAGAGATAAATTACTCTTGCTGTAAAGTAAGAGTTCGTAAGCTGACAGCATGTTTCTTGGCAGATTTTGGATGTTTGAATGTAATGGATGTTACACAGTTACAGCATTATTACATTGTATATAATTTTCAAAGTGGTAACTCCCCTATGTTGCTCTTGGGAGTCATATTTTCTTAGGGGCATTTCACTGTGGCATGTGACCTGTAATGCATTTAACATACTTCCCTGGCTATAACAGCTATGTGATTTAGAAACCCTTTCCTAACTAAAACTGCATATAATACAGGACATTGGTGTATATTTTGGCATATTTTTCATACTTCCTTAAAAAATGTGGTTTCATCTGAAATCAGTTGCTGACATGTCAAGTTCCCCTTAGAAAGAAGTTTTCTTTCTGTGCTTGATCAGCAGTTTCTTTTCCAGATAAAATGCACCCATAGCCTGCTGCTAAAAGAAGCATGCTATTACCGCTATTGGATACGTGTAATTTGAGCCTCTTGTACAAATCTGTGTTTAGGCTTTTAGCTTTACATATTTTTTATTTGTATTTCATTTTGTCTCTTTCTTTTAGTAGTTCCTATTTAAATCTTTCAGTATCTTCTCCCTTGATAATTCAAATTGCATTCTTCTGAAGTTATTTTGAAGCAACCTATTTTAAATCAAATAAACTGTGACATATAACTTTATTTCTTATATAAGTTTTAAAAACAAAGCATTGAATGAAAGGGTTCCAAAAGAGATATTTTTTTTGTTCGTAAGATAAAAAAGTAGAATTGCCTTTGACCAATTTAATGTTCATATATATATATATATATGTATGTATGTATGTATGTCTGTTTGTATGTTGTGTGACACTCAGCAAGTGACTAATTAATGCTTCACACAAAATGTGCAGACCTATATGTTATGCATTTTTTTCAGATTAGTAAGCTAAATATACTAAGGTTCTTGTCCATTAGCACTTGCTTTAATTGTTGCTTTTCCTAGATGTGTGTGATGAATTTTGTATCTACAGGTTTATTGCACTTCTGGTTACAACAGTTCATTATATGCACTGGTTTAACCATGTCCATAATTCCTGCTTTGTAATCGATTTGTAACATAACTTGTCCTGTTACCTATTGAATACTCTGGTGTGCATTTATAGTTCACAGAAGTGCAGTTTAATTAGGTGACTTAGTTAATTTAACTAAGAAAATAATTTATTTTGTGCTTCATAGATTCACTTGATTTAACAACATACATTATATGCAAACAAATGCAATGACAACTGTAATCGAGTAGAGGTTTTCAAAGTCTATAATACACGGAATTACAAAATGTTCCCAATCCATGTACCTGACAAAGGGCCTACCTTCCTGTTCTGGAGATGTCCTCTGATCTCTGAATTTATGGTTATATAAACAGTGCACTTCTAAGGCTGTGTAAAGAGCTGAAAAGTATGTGATAAGACGTTGTCCTGTTCGATTCTCAGCTAAAGCGTCTTCTGTGTGGAGACATGCGTGAATGGGTGTACCTTCGTTGAAGGTTGTGCGTCAGGGCTGGCAACTCAGTATGTAAAAATCTACTGCCAATCATTAGCGGACCAGAGTTCCGCTGTGGCGACCCCTAACCTGGAAAAGCCGAAAGATACAACAACTGATCACGTGTGAGTGTTCATTTGCCTCAGAAAATGCAAATCCATTATTCTTAACAGAATGAGTGAGCCTGTTCAACCCAACCATTTTCAGTCACAAACCAGTGCAAATACCGGTAGATAAAACAGAAAGCAAGTTACATAAGAACAAAGGGCACTGCAAGTTAACAGTGGATATATAGTCAGTAGAGCAAATATAAAATAAGCCGTATAGATCTCCTAGGGTTTGATAGTTCCCTGATACTGTAAGCTAAGAATTTACATTTCAGCATGTGGAGGATGTTCTGTATTTGAGGCGTGACTGCATAGCATCCTTGAAAGTAAATACAGTAGGGAAGGACTGTATAAGGAAGAAAACTTCTAGCTAAATTATGAAAAGTTCTAGGTATGATTTGTTTTTTAACTATTGCGTTTTATTTTTTTTTTTACATTTTACTTCACTGTTTGCACTCTGTACTACACTTCACCACTGGGACTAGTACCATATAAGTTCCTAGACTTTGCCCACCATCTTTCTTCAGTCATTTAATGACAACACGCTACGTATACGTCTGAGCAAATACTAGCTTTTTTGTCTGAGTTTGTGACTGTTAACTTTAACCATGGCCAGTTGGATATATTGCAGGAAACCCAATAACTGTTTCTGCAAGTGATCACAAAAAATGTACTTTGTCTAAATCAAACAGTTCCTATTAGTTTTGGGTTCTGCTAATAATAACTGTAAATTCAAAATCAGGAATAAAGATGTGAAAAAAACAATCTTATGATTGAAAGTACAGTGGAATCAATGTGCTGCAGTCAGTATAATATACTTTGTCTACTGCAAGAACTCAGTTCCTATGCTGAAACCAAATACACATAAAAAAAAAATATTCTTCACTGGTCTTAAAACTGTGTCTCAGTGTTACAGTTGAGCTTATGATAGGAAAGATATTGATCATATGACCTTTTTGTGGAATGTCACTGTAACATCAAATTATAACATTTGGGTTACACCCCACCTACCTAATCTTCACCCTACACAGAGCTCTCATCAGGTGTCCCTTTCTCATTATGAAGACATATGCCACTGGCATCATGCCATCATACCAGGGAATATGGCAAGACAAATACAGAGCTAAGATTACTAAGGAGCTCTCTTTAGTTAATCTCACTGATATCCATGCTTCACATTCTGCAAAAACACTGATAGAACTTTGCCTGTGACTTACACTTATTAACTGTTAGTTGTTTCTCTTCATATAGCTTCAATCAAACATTTACAATACTAATAAAAACACAGAATTAGAACTTGTGGGCAGTAATGTCAGGTTTGTATGCCACAACTAATAGTGTTTATTAAAAAAAAAAACAAATAGCAGTGAGTCTGAAATATAAGAGAAGAATGATAGCATTTTTTCATTTTTTTAAACACCTTTATTAAATTACCACTTAAGACAACATAGTCAAACATGCATTAACAGAAAAGAAAACAAACTATGTTCTCATTTTTCTACTTACATACATTATACATCACATTCTCTTTTTATAGCTATCATCAGTTGCTCAGTTCCTGCTTTCCCTTAAATCACATTCCTCCTCCTCCTCCCAAAACATCAAACTGCATATATGTCCCTACAATTTCCATTTATTTCAGTGTAATTTACTCCTTCCCTTTTCTAAGGATCCTTCTTCCAGTTCTTTAGCTCTTTTACAGCATTCAATATTTCAAATAGAGTTGGTTTAGACTTTGATTACCATTTTCTTGTAACTGCCTTTTTGGCAGCCAACATAATTAAACTTAACAAGGCTTTACTATGTCTAGGCAATTCAGATGCTATGTTCCAGTTCGGTGGAATCAGTTCCTTAGTTACAGTCATTTGTCCACCTAATATTTCTGACAGAGTACTCTGCAGGGAATTTTTAAAACTTATTACACTCCTAAAACATGTGCTCTCAGTTGTCTCTTTCTTCCCCATCAAACCTCCAAGTGTTGCAATCAGCTTGATGAAAAATTCTTTGAAGTCTGCTTTCAGTATAAAAGTACCCACGCAAACACTTCCAAGCAAAAATGATAAACCTTCTGGGCTTTGTTGTTTTTCTGGGAACCATACTTATGTCCTTCCATTGTTCCCGTGTAATTTCCTTTTCCAGTCTCACTTCCCAGTCTTTTCTAAAGCTTTCATACCTTGCCTGAGTGGAATTTCACACCTCCTGTCACCTGCAGAGTTCCTGCCTGGACAGCTCTTGCCAAGGTAAATTCCGAGAATGCAGTTTTCCAACCTACCTGTAATGTCCATACCTCAAAAACTAAAAAAGTTACAAAAAAGTTAAAATATGAAAGTTACCCAGCACATATTCCTCTTCACAATGGTGATATTAATATGTCAGTCAGGCAGACTAGTAATTGTATATTGCGGAAATATGTAAAATTAATTATTAGTTTTATGTAAACAAATATCAACATTTCTCTAAGTGTACGTGGACCTCTCTCATTTGATTATTACATTTCCGCCACATTGCCCTGTTAATTTCAAAGAGGATATCTTCATGATCCAAAAAAGTCATTGTAGCACTGCATTCTTCACTTATCATGCACATCTCGGAATACAATTTCCCCAACGGTGTGTGCAAATCCAACAAAAAAATTTATAGGCTTTAAATCTTTCAGCTATCCTGGTAAATTAGCAAGGCTTTTTCTGGCTACTCTAGGGTAACATGTACCTTGCTTTTCAAGCAATGAAAGACCTACTTCTATGTGACCACCTATTTCTTTGTAAAACCTGTGGCTCTTCAAGTACACATACCTAAATCTACACAAATAAATACTCACTGAAGGAATAGGATCCTAACTCAATGTACTCCTATCTTATGGAACAAGTTACCACTACAGGTCAAGCAAAGTACTGCTTTGTGTAACTTTAAAGCTAGTCTTGACAATTGGATGGGAGGACTTACATTTACAACACGGTTCTCTTGTATGGCCCTACTCAGTTTGGGAAGTAAGCACTATTAAGTACTAATAAAAGGTGTATCTACTTGCCAACTGTTGTTCCTGTCTTCCTATGTTCATATTTAATATGCATGTTTCTCTAGCCTATATAGTCTACAGTGTTATTTCTTACATCATATCTTCAATGTCTATCTCAACTAATTTAGATTATAGTTAGTATCCTAATATTGATATGTTTTTTCTATGTCAAGTAGTGATGACGTGAGTCAATAATCCCACCTTGATACTACCACCTTGATACTACTAATTAACAAGTAATTGTGTGAGGCTGTGGCTTCCTGATTCATAATGCTGTTCACCGTTTAAAACACATGCAAATAGAGACTGGCCTTGAGAGCATATGGCAAATGTGCAATGTGCACTGCTTTCTCAGGTTGTAACTAACATCTGTCATACCCAAATAACTTTTACACTGAACAGCTGCAGAGCATAGTTATTACCATCTTCTCAGGATTTCACCCACCTTGCTTTCAGCCCAATGCCTTGCAGTGCAGTCTTACCAACAGTAACTGAGACTTGGCCAAAACTATTTTGCACAAACACATAGACACAATAACACACAGACACACACACACACACACACACACACACACACACACACACACACACACACACACACACACACACACACACACAAAATGTTTTCCAGGAAGGTCTCATGATACCTTTCTGTTGCTAACATCTGTTCTTGTCTTTGTGGTAACACTGCCACTAGCTAGACTAATTTAGCAGTACAGAATTACCATAAGCTGTTAAAATGTGCAAACCATAAATATAATATTGTTTTTAGCTAAATCAAAGAGTATAAATGTCACACAGACAAACCAATTAGTAAGAACTACAAGAAAAACCTAGCCAAGCTAGAGTTTTCACTGTGTGATACCTTAAACCTCCTGTAATAGAGGCTCATGGGATACATGCAAATGAACCCTTAAGGCTTCTGAATGTCCATGACTTTTTTTCCTTTTTCCTTTTTAAGTCTTCATGGACACATTCAGGTCAATAAAGCCAAACCCAAAGCATGTACACAGCTAGTGGGTATGTGATGTACTGATGGATTTTTTTCACTATGATTAATTACATGTATATTAAAAATTATGCATATATTAAAAACATATGCTTAATCATAGTGCAACTCTGCTGTATGTTTTACTGGAAACAAAGCTAAATTGTTGTACAGTAGTTCAATTCTTTTTGTTCTTATAAATAAACATACTTGTGGCTCAGCACAGCTTTTCCACATTTCACATTTTTACTTCACATTAACTAAAAGACAGCTGCAAGTTTCACACTGCATAGCACAACGGTATGTACACCAATAGTTTTTATTATACTGGCCACACAATCCTACTAACCTCAACAACTACTGGGAACATTTCTGCCTCCTAAAAGAGATATGGTGCCATTTGGGAATCTACTCAGATGCTATAATTTACTACTACAGTGACCCTTCTTGAAGAAAATAACTAAGTTGTGTATAAATATACTTATCATAACAATAAGTCATAAAATGAGATGACTGCAACAGTAAAGTTACAGTTTCTCCATTCCCTTTGGAACAGAGTATATAGTTTTATTATAATGCTTCAGTTCAAAGAACTAAAGAGAGAGTCTAGTAATGTTGTTATAAGAGTACCTTACATACTGAGTAGGGTTTCGTGAAAGCTGGAGTGAAGCCACTGCTGATGAAAACTCAAGCTGGGTTGAAGATAAGGTAGGTGGGACATAACTAAAATTATGGTTTATTGTTATAGTAACTTCTCCATGAAGATCTGCTGGTATGATAACTACACTTACAAGTATGCCTTTCAAAACATTTAAGTCTTACCTATGAGTCAGGAACATGCAAACTATTCTTGTAATTAAAAGTAATCTAGATACAGTACTGTCCCACTTGTGTACAGCATCTTCCTGTATCAAGAAATCAAGCAACCAAAAATTAAATTACTTACCTAGGTTATGATGTGGTCTTCAGAAAAGTTACTCTATGATGCTAATAGCACTTTGCTGTTGTGCCCTAGTAGTGCTAAACAACTAACTAGTGAATCACAGATATGCAGGAGGTGCAGAAAAAGGTCATTAGCAACATTTTTGCATGTCTCTGGATGAAATACCTATCACAGTATAAACAACTGTGTTAGTGCTCTACCTACCAACCCACCCAAACTTTTATTACACAAGCACACACACACACACACACACACACACACACACACACACACACACACACACACACACACACACACAAAAACACACATTCACAAGCAAACAAATTAGTACAGTCCCAATCATGGCTTCCCACACACACATGTACGCACACACAAACATAGACATACACACACATATATGCACATGCACAAACACCCGCATCGTACCTCTGCACATGCAGACATCACAAATCTGGACAAAGGCACTTGAAAAGTAGGTAGATCAGGCAAAAATTCTGAACAACTAATTTGCGTGAAATATGCATGCCAATCATCATAGCTCCTCACAATTTTGGTAGGACTGTAGGACACCACCACTCAGAAGCACACATTAAAAAAACACACAAAATTGCGTTAGCCACATGTTGGTGGCTACATGTTTTGTATAATAATTAACCAGTTGTTGCATTTCAGAAACAGAATGTAAAAAGGAATGTGTAAACAAATACCAGAGGCACTCGTGTATATATCTAGGCACTGTAAAAGCAGTGCACACTTCAGTCATTTTATTAATATAAAATTACATGGAAGTACCATTCATTATGCATTATACACCTCTATACAATGCTGCAAATAAATTGTGAATAATTATCATGAATTCATCTCACAGACTGGCTACTATGTCTAACAATTGCGAGTAAATCAACTTATAAGTCTTACTTGGAACATTTAAGATACAGGAAAGCGTTGAAAAGGCTTCCTTTTGGCACTCTTCTAATATTTGCAGTGTATTTGTCAGAGTTCTACCACATACTGTATGTGACTCAAAAGCACAAATAAAAAGAAAAATCTTAAACTTTCTGAAGTAAAAAACACAGTTATTTACTGAAATAAGAATGCTGGCTGCCCATTTGTCTTGTAATTTGACTCACACAATGCTTCCCTATTGGCTACAGTGTAAGCTAATTAACACTAATTATATACATGTATCTACACACACATATACACACGCACACATGCACACGCACACACACACACACACACACACACACACACACACACACATATTGTATTTTAAAATAATATCTGACATTGTTTCTAACATACTATTAAACAAGCGCCAACACACTGACAGTTATTGGGAATTAACAAAACTCTAGTACTGTTCAAAACTGCAGCAAAAGTAAACACAAAGCTCCAAGGAAACCAATGGCACCTGATTCAATATAATGTTCCACAAACCACTTTCAAAAGTACAATTTAATAAAGCGCTTTTCGTCACCTTGTTAAGGTAACTTCTTCAGATTACATTGACAAACAACACGTAGCCATTAAATAGTAAAATACAGTCACATGATTTTACCTAAATGGTGTATTAATTCAACAAAAAGTAGTGCCTTGTTAAAACTTATAAAATATCTTATAATGCTCTTAAATGACTTAAAACTATAGTGTTACATTTGTTGTAAACTGCCAACTAGTTACAACATATAAAAACATCTATACCACCTGTAGACTTCAAATAATGTAGAAAATGTATACTTATGTGAATCAACACATAAAGAATGTGTGATGCATAACCTTTCTGCAGGGACATGTTGGTACACCTAAACTTGACTTAAAAAGTATATGGAGTTATTTACTTCCTATCTAAACTTTTAAGTCTTAAAATACATTGTATATTACAATGGAGTCTGGCGAAATAGCGCGTGGAACATCTACCAATGCCTTTGAATATAGTTTCATTACTCCATTTAGTGCTGACAGTGTACTTAGAATCATAATACATAAAAATTGGGAAATATTAAGGCTCGACAAAATGTTAGCAGATAAATTTAACGAAACCCCCAAGATTATATTTAAGAGAGGAACTAATTTAAAATCAATACTAGAGTCCAATACGAGCAGGAATTTTAATAGACGGTCAGGTATGTCTATTTGCGGTTGCTGTAGTATGTGTAAATTTGTGACCACAGGCAACTCATTCATCATTAACGGTATAAAGTACAAAATAAAATACAATTTAAACTGTAATTCAAAAATGGTTTACGTTGCATTCTGTTCCTCATGTAAAGCATTTTACATTGGGAAAACAGAGTGTAGACTAAGAGATAGAGTCTACGAACATAGTTAAACAATAAATACAAATAAAAATGTAAATGCCTTGGCCAGGCATTGCATGGAAAATGGGGGGCACAAATTTAGCTTCATGGCAATAGATCAAGTTCAGTCTAACATTCGAGGTGGCCCTTACAATTTAATTTTAGAAGAATGTGAATTGACATGGCAAATAAGACTAAATGCTTTTGCTGAACCAGGTCTAAATGACCATTGTAATATACAATGTATTTTAAGACTTAAAAGTTTAGATAGGAAGTAAATAACTCCATATACTTTTTAAGTCAAGTTTAGGTGTACCAACATGTCCCTGCAGAAAGGTTATGCATCACACATTCTTTATGTGTGGATTCACATAAGTATAAATTTTCTACATTATTTGAAGTCTACAGGTGGTATAGATGTTTTTATATGTTGTAACTAGTTGGCAGTTTACAACAAATGTAACACTATAAATGTAACACTATAGTTTTAAGTCATTTAAGAGCATTATAAGATATTTTATAAGTTTTAACAAGGCACTACTTTTTGTTGAATTAATACACCATTTAGGTAAAATCATGTGACTGTATTTTACTATTTAATGGCTACGTGTTGTTTGTCAATGTAATCTGAAGAAGTTACCTTAACAAGGTGATGAAAAGTGCTTTATTAAATTGTACTTTTGAAAGTGGTTTGTGGAACATTATATTGAATCAGGTGCCGTTGGTTTCCTTGGAGCTTTGTGTTTACTTTTGCTGCAGTTATTGGGAATTAATTGTAGTAATTAAACCAATGAAGAAACTATAGAGCTGAGATACTGAAATTATTGATTTCAAAAGGACACATTAACTCAGTATGCTCAGCTCTTTTACAGACTTCATTTTAAGTCATCTAACCATGATATTATAACAATCAATTATAACAGTAGGGAAAAAAGTCAAAGTCCTCAGAGGAACTTATAAAGCCACCAAAATATTTAAAATATTTACTATTTAGTTAACAGCTTTCCCAAAATATCTAATATGCAGGTAAACAGTCCAGTCTTAGTCCCAGTTGTGGCAAGTACAGAACCTCAGCAACAAACAGAGTCACCGAGGGACAAAAACTAAGAATTGGTACCCACTTGCCACTATTGGAGGAGATGCTTCTGGGGGGGGGACTTGTATAACTAGGTGCTTCTTTCCTCTCATGGCCCTGGGGTGCTTCTTGTCTCAGTGTTCCATCGGTTCAAGGTACCTGTGGGAGGTAATTCAGTGGTCCTTGTGTCAAAAATGCCAAGTACTCAGTTCCTGTTTCAGTAGAAGTTCCTTTATTGGCAGATAAGCACTGCTTAGAAGACTGAACAACAATGGTTTCATTAAGGCTTTTTATAAAATTATTAGTAGGTGGGTCAAAGGTAGGTCCTTCCCTTTACATCATAGGAGTATATGGGGGAGGGTTAAGTTTTACTGAACTGCCCTGATATCATGTTGGGCCTCATCCTGTATGCTAGGAGATGGGTTACATACCAATAATGTCAAGCTTTTCCATAAGTTTAACAAAATAGCAATATGAAATAATTTAAAAAACTTAAAAAATCAATTTTACAAACACATAATAAACCCATTTCTATTCTGTGTCATGCAAGAAAGCCATTCTTTTGGTAGTTTAAAATCATTGATCTTAAATTATGTCATAAAGTTTCTGGTATTTGTATTTAAAAAAATCCAGGTATAACTAACTTGGGTATAACCCTATTGAAGTATCAATAGCTGAATAGTTTATAGTATTCTAAAAGAGAGAATCGTATGAATTAAAAAGAGCTAGTCTAGATAGGAATAGGAGGGTAGTCATCTAAGTGCTGGCGTGGTTACCTTATTTTGGGAGGTTCTTGTGGGTGGTGTTGAACATTATTCCTGTTAGTGGAATTTCTTATGGTCTAGTTTCTGTAGGTGTAAGAGGGGGATGATGGATTCTGTAGAATTAAGACCTGGGGTTTTCCTTGCTTCCAATCTTATCTGCCACTCCAATGAGTGGGATATCTTCAAATTTGTCTAGTATATGAAATGTGAAGATGTTCTGTCCGGGTTTCTCCTTAGTGTGTACAGCTAACGGGTTGGATGGTACCCCATAGCCGATACTGTGGTTATGTCTAGCGATCCTAGTTTTCAGTTTATTGATTGTCTTGCCTGGAATTTAACACATTGATCTCTGTAGACTACTTTCTCTGTGTTACAGTTCCCAAGGGTACTGGAGTAGAGTCTTTTCCAGTTGTTGCGGCAAAAGAAGCTGCCCCAGTTACTCATGAACATGCAGTATGTGCAAGGTGGGTTACTGCAGGTGTATGTGCCACCTTTGTTGTTACTTGGGGGGGGGGTTCTGGTGTTAGACATAATCCCTTATGTTCTGACCTCTCTTGGCAGTAAATCTGGGTTGCTATGGTAATATTTGTTTTGAGATTTTTGTAATGATGATGCAGTTGCTTTTTATAATATCTTGTATGCTATTGTAGTCTAGTGAGTAAGTGAGAGTCATATTGAGTTCCCAAATGTTGTCAGTCCTGCTTATGCCAGTGTTTCTGATGTTCCATTGGGGTTGTGGTATGGTAGGATTGTGTTTGGGTGCTCAGTGCTCTTTTGTTGAATGATGGGACTTAAGATATCAGTGAGGAGTTTTTTGCTATATCCCCTTACTAAAAAGTCCCTCTGTAGATTGTGGATGTTTTTAGTGAAATTTTCTATTTCCTTCAAGGCCCTTCAGGCCTTGTAATTTGACCATGTTCCTTTTAAGACAGTGGGGGAGCATATTCTTGAAATGGAGGAGGAGGTTTACTGTGGTGGGTTTGTGATACAAATCATTGTTGAGTGGTCCTTACTAATGGTGAGGTCCAGGAAGCCCACACTGTCCAAGCTGCGATTGGTGGTAAAATGGAGAAAGTTGCTAGATCTGCTAATGTGGTCATAAAAATTACTGAGTTATTGTCTTCCAAAAACTCTGTTTCTCCTGGGAGTGCCACATATTCTCACTTATAGGTTTTAATGACAGCTTCTATACAGTTGTCGTAAGTCTAGAGAGTGTATAAGGCCTCCACATCTATAGTGACAAGTAGGGAGTCCTTGTGGATGGGTAGGACCTTTATATTTCTTAGGAAGTCTATAGAATCCAGGATGAATGATCAGTTGCTATCAGCTAGAGGTTTGATTTTGGCATCAAGGTAAATAGCCATGGCTTCTGTGATGGATCCCCCACTGGCTACTTTTGGTCTGTATAGTGTGTCATTAATGCCCTTGTGTGGTTTTGAGATCCCGAAGAAGTCAGGCAGTAACTGTTGGAAATTCCAGAAGGTTTTCCCTTATTAATTCTTCCTCTTTGAGGTTGATGAGTTCAGTGAGTAGATCCTCATACTCTAACTTCACATTTCCGAGGACCATGGAATTGTAATAGGCATGGTTGAAAGTAGTTGCAGGATCTTATTGCTCAGGGTGGAAGCATCGGTTACCAGTATTCCTCCTCCTTTGTCCGTTTTCATTATCCTTCGGGATTGGTCATTGCTAAGTAATTTAAGTGCTTGAAATTCCTCTTTGCTGATGTTGTAAAAATTTTTTCTTAGATGGGCCCTGTAGGAGTTTTCTAATGTCGGCTTCTCATTTGTATTGGAAGGCAGTGATTATGGTGTGATGGGGTGGACAATCAATAAACTGAGAACTAGGACTGCTAGACACAACCATGATATCCGCTATGGGGTCCAATCTAACCTGTGCAGGCTAAGGAGAAACCTGGACACAACATCTTAACATTTCATATGCTTGACAAAATTGAAGATATCCCACTCAGTGGTAACCCTAATGACAGACTAGACACCTCCCAAAATAAGATAACCATCTAGATATTTTTTAAGCTAGGAACCAGAAAGTTTATTTTCTTTTTAACAGTGTAGTCTACTGGACATTTATGATATCCTAGCTAGTTAGGCTGATTCAACTACATCATTATTTATATCTCACCAGACTCGCAGCTTGACTCATAGAATATAGTGGGTACCTTTTGAGTTCTAGAAAGGTGGTGTGAGCTCTGTTCTTATCTACAATTTTTTATGGTTTAATATCCTTGTGATTTTCTATATGGCAATTCTTTATGGTGACTTTACCACAGGACTCTTAGGTAGACCTTCTGAATAGAAATAGGATATTTCTGTTTCTGGTAAGAAGGTATTGTCTCTAATTTCTCAGGGCTGTTTATTATTCTTTCATTTTTATTTTTATTATCATTATTTTTATGTTTTCCTTAATTGAGATGCATATTGTCTTTGCCATATCCGAAAACTACTGCTCTTATACAGGGTCAGCCAGTTGCTTTGGTATTTCCAGTTACCTTGGTATTGTTTTCTGTATACACCTTATGTTTGTTATAGTCTATTTATATACAATTAACAATAAGCCCATCTAAAATAGGATCTTTCTGTTTCTGTTAAGAAGGTGCTGTCTAAATTTAAAGGAATTTTTATTATTTTGTATTATCATTATTTTCATGTTTTCTTCAATAGCGACACATACTGTCTTTGCCATATCTGAAAACTATTGATCTTATACAGGTTTAGCCAGTTGCTTTGGTATTGTTTTTTGTACGCTCCTTACGTTTGTTAAAGCCTATTTATGTACGATTCGCAATAAACCCATCTTACATAGGGACTCTTTAAGGAGCAGACCAATTTTATAATATCTGCCTGGTGTCCCATTTGCATCTTGTTATGTGTTAAAACCTTACCCCGGACAGCTAGGTTTGACCCCTCTCCCACTTTCTCACTACCTACCAGTATCAACTCTTTAGTTGGAGCCCTCTGGCATCAATGCTTAATAGATTCTGCTTTTTGTTATGATCCGATTGTATCAAGACCTAATTTTATGACTTTAACTGAGGTAGAACCACCACCGATCCATCACCCAAAGCATTCTCTCTCCCTCCATACCTCCTGACCAGCCCCTAACCCACTCAGTCATTTCACCCTTGACTTTAACATCTAAAGCACCAGTTTCATTGGAGCAAGAAGACTTGAGTTTACGTTAGTAACTAATTGTACTACAGCTCCATGTATTTACAGTTTAAAGTCTCCTCCAGTCCATCTCCTTTACATTCACACTGTCCTTTCCTTCACCCTCTGATTTAGCAAACAAGCTGTTCCACCATGTGGAACCACTGAACAGAATATGAATTTAAATGTTCCAGGCATCCCCCCTCCTGACCCTCTGCTAATTCAGAGCTTAGGGCTACCCTCAGACTCATCCCGAACAAAAGTTATTTTAAAAATAAGAGTGGTTAGAATCAAAAATGTTCCTTTCCGATTGACATTTTATTTTTATTTAATAATGAATATAAGTCTGAAGCATTTCTCCCTGGGCCTCCTCTGAAAATGGGTTCTGTCCCAGTCAAACTTTCTCGGTAAACAAATGTTAAATAAACAAACAAATAAATAAATAAATAAATAAATAATGATTGAACATTTCCTGTAAAAGGTTCCAATTCTCCGGCCCTCCTTCTAACCCTTCCCATGACTGGTGCCCCCCCTATTCCTCTTGTTATGTTCTTCCTTTTATTTACCTAATTGCTATTTACTTTTTCAATAAGTTAGATGGGGACATGTTTTACTCTCTGAAGGAGAAGGAATGCAGTTATGGATACAACAAATGGCTGGCTGGCTGGTTGGTTGGTTGCTGAAGTGGCTAGCTGGCTTGCTGGTTGGCTGGCTGTTGAAGTGGCTGGCTTGTTGGCTGCTGGAGTGGCTAGCTGGCTGGCTGGTTGGCTGTTGAAGTGGCTAGCTGGCTGGCTGGCTGCTGGAGTGGCTAGCTAGTTGGCCACTGAAGTGGCTGGCTGGCTGCTGGAGTGGCTAGCTGGGTGGAAGAATGGCTGGATAGATGGATGGATGAATGAATGGCTGGATGGATGGATGGATGGATGGATGGATGGATGGATGACTGCTAGTTGGCTGCTGGAGTAGCTAGCTGACTGGCTGGCTGCTGGAGTGGCTAGCTGGCTGGCTGGTTGGCTGCTGGAGTGGCTAACTGGCTGGCTGGAGTGGCTAGCTGGGTGGATGTATGCCTGAAGTGGTTAGCTGGCTGCTGGAGTGGCTAGCTGGCTGGCTGGCTGCTGGAGTTGTTAGCTGGCTGGCTGCTGGAGTGACTAGCTGGCTGAATGAATGGCTGGATGGATGGATGAATGGCTGGATGGCTGGTTGGTTAACTGGGTGACTGGCTGGATGGATGGATGGATGGATGGATGAATGGATGGATGGATGGATGGATGGATGGATGGCTCTGTAGCTAGCTGGCTAGCTTGCTTGCTGACCAGCTAGCTGGACTGCTGGCTGACTGGCTGGATGGCTGGATGGATGGCTGTATGAATGGACTGATGGCTCTGTAGCTGGATGGCTAGCTAGCTTGCTGGCTGGCTCTGCTGTTAGAAAAAAAGTGATCTCTCAGTCTTATTTTTGCGCCGCTGTACAAGTGCTAAAACAAACCACTCTATAGCCATGATCCTTGTAGGGCTCTTCCTGCCCAATCCCCACCCCTTTCATGAATTGCAACCAATTGCTGCATAATTTCAGACACCCAGACCTAATAGGAAATAGCTCTGCCTACAGGTCCGGGTTGATGATGTAACTGAATTGCTGCAGCAAAG
The DNA here is from genome assembly GCF_019279795.1 of Protopterus annectens. Lineage (NCBI taxonomy): Eukaryota > Metazoa > Chordata > Ceratodontiformes > Protopteridae > Protopterus > Protopterus annectens. The sequence goes on along the minus strand of NC_056734.1, from coordinate 438,310,619 downwards.
CTGGAAGTAATTGTGGCTTTTCCATGGTGATTCAGTGTGATCAAAAAGTGGGACTTTTCAAGCCCCGCTGCTTTGCATACTGGGCAACAGGATAAGGTACCTCAATCAGTGAGAATCCATCTGATAACAGGATGGGTGACAACCCTACTTGGTCCCTACGCTTAGACAACAGTTTTCTTTACTCCTAAATTAAGGGATAAAAGCCCTCAGAGCCACGTGGTTGGTACTGTAGGTCATTTTAAACGAACTGTAGCTGCATCTACTTAATGTGTTTTCACAGCCCACTTTGACCATATAATAAGAAATCATGTGTCAATATATTTTTAAATTGCTTTAGTTTTCTACACATTTTCTCTACAATTCCCCCGCAGTTAATGATTCTCATTTCGGCGCTGGTGGTCTCCCCCAGAGGTATACCCTTTGCTATCCCAGCATTCTGTCTGGGCACCACCAAGATACCAGTTTTTATGAAATACACTTTTTATGAAATACACTCATTATTATGCAATCAGTACCATGAAATTTGGAGCTACACTTAAAACATTTTAAAACAATTTAACTCCACAATTACATTGACAGGATTAGGAGTGCATCTAGACATAGCCTCCCCCTCAAAATGTTAAATGAACCAAAGGCACAGTATAAAAAAGGAGCCCCCTATGATTTTCACATACACCTTTTTTAGTTTTTGCTTTTTAGTACTTACCTTATACCTAAGTAGGATCATGTGGCCACAAACCCAACAACAACCAAAAGATCCACTTGAACAAAAATAATAATAAACCAAAACAGAAAGTATTTATTTCCTGGCAGATCTGATGAAGGTTAGACAAAATCACTGCAGCACTTAGATGACCACCCTCCTATTCCTATCTAGACTACCTCCTTTTAATTCATAAGAGTCTCTGTTTTTGACTACTGTAAACAATTCAGCTATGGATAATTCGATAAGGTTAGTTAAACCTGGATTTTTTTAAATAAAAATACTGGAAATTTTATTACAGAATTTAAGAGCAATGATTTTAAACCACCAAAATAATGGCTTTTTTGCATGATGTAGAATGGAAACTGGTCTGTTATGTGATTGTAAACTGATTTTGTAAAGTTTTTTTTAAATGATTTTAAATTGGTATTTTGTGAAACTTATGGAAAAGCTTGACATTATTGGTATGTAACCCAGCCAGAACCACACAAGTTGAGGCCCACCATGACATCAGGGGTGGTTCAAAATGTAATCCTCCCCCATACACCCCTATGATGTAATGGGATGATCCTATCTTTGACCCACCTACTAATAATGGAATAAAAAGTTATGATGAAACCACTGTTACTCAGTCTTCTAAGAAGCACTCGTTTGCCAAATAAAGGAATTTCTACTGAATTTCTACTGAAACAGGAACTGAGTATTTGGCATCTTTTTGACTTAAGGACCACTGAATTACCTCCCACAGGCACCTGAATCCAATGAAATACTGAGACAAGAAGCTCCCCAGGGCCACAAAAGGAAAGAAGCACCTTGTTACATAAGTTTTTCTCCAGAAGCATCTCCTCCAAGAGCAGCAAGTGGATACCAATTATTATAATGTCTAATCTGGTTAAATAATCTGTTTTGCCTCCAGTACTATTTAAACCACATCTTTCAAGTACATACTTTATTACAATTTAAATTTAACATGCCTCACATTTTCCTGCAAAAAAACATCTTTAAGCTTTATAAAGAAAGAAAGAAAGGAAATAAGTACGACTCCATCATATAACTCTTTCCCTGAAACTTAAGTTATATCTGGTAACATGTAAACTTAACTTCACTCTCTTTCAAAATGACAGCTACAGTGTGTGGGTCGTACCAAGTTGAAAACTGATGCAGGGGTGGACCCTGGACCACAGACAGTCTGTTCTAAGTTTTAAGGCAGCCAAACTAAACTAAAACTGTAGAAACACACTATGAGCACCCTGCAGATATGCTATCTGCAAATTTCCCACAAGAGTGGGGCAAAGTCCCACTAGCAAGGTCCAAACTAATAAAAGACTGCAAAATGAGCTAGGCTGATACCAAGTCACTTCAACAGATCGCATTAATAGGCAAGAAAAAATCATAAAAAATTAAATAAATTAAAGCTTTTCTTGTCTTCATATCAATGTAGACTTTCTTCACATGATAAGGAAGATGAGCACTGTACACTGTTAGAAAACATGACGTGGGTACTTATACACTTTTTGTAGAATCTAGTTAACATTCAAAAGTTTAATATATTAAAATGAAGCAAAGACAGTAAAGAAACACAATGCCATGAATGGAGAACACATTTGAAAATCTTGAATGTTATATGTAGAACACAATGAAACAATGAGCATTCCATATACGCAGAAACAATGAATCAATGATCGTTTCATATCAGGGGTCTATACAGATGAACCTTTTCTGTATTAGGAGATTGAATTTAGCCAATGAGGACATAGCAATCTGGCTCCAATTGATAGGTCATTAATTGGAATTACGGAATGTCATTGGGCATTTTTGGTGACCATTGAGGCCACATAATTAGGCCTGTTGACTAATGGGAAAATACAAGAAAAATAAAAAAAATAAAAATAATCCTACAAATGAATGATAAAAATGATATGCAGCAAGGGGCCAGGGGCTACCCAGATGGCGAAGAATGGAGCATTGATCACAGACTCTCCTTGCAAATGCTGCAAGGCTAGAATTCTTAAAATTTTTAAAATACTTGAAAAAGCAATAAACTAAGAAGAAGGGAACGTAAATGTGGCATAGTTGCTCACACCCATCTGGATCTATCCACTAAGACCCACAACATGAATCTAACTGAAGTTAATAAGCCAAGAAATCATATGGATACACAAAATATACTAAATAATTAGAAGTGGTGAGATGTTTGAGAGCCACTCAGGTAGCGGAGGCAGAGCAACTTGGCCAGTGCTGATTATATGAACAATGCTCCATTCCTTGCCACCTGGTAGCCCCCTGGCCCCTTGTTGCATATCATTTGTATCATTCATTTGTATGATTATTTATTTTTATTTTTATTTTCATTACTTTTGTGTTATTTTATTGTATTTCATTCTACCCCAGTTTTGTGACACCATAGGAATGGCACTTCCGATTGGACAACAATCTCATTACTGCAGTTCCACTGGCCACAGAAAGCCACCATATGGCAGTCTTGAATTTTAGAATATGCCCAATCATACTGTACTACAGCATTTCCCTTATTTCCCGCCAGGATGGCTCCTCGACCAATCACACTGACCCTGAAGGGAAATGCTCATTGGTTTATTTAAATTCTATACCATCCAAAATTCACAAATTTTAGCCAATCATGTTCACACTTATGGCTTGTAGTCCTTCAGCACAAAGACATTTAGCAAACTGTGTAGCCATTCACTCATGTACTCTACTGCCCCCCCCCCCCAAAAAAAAGAAAATCCTTGACTGTGACAATATGCTGGAAGAACTTCAATTTAATTTATTTTTTTTTATTATTATTTTTTAACTTTAATATATTTTTAGTTTATTTTATTTGTGTTAGGTGGAAGAATATACACGATCTGCCTATCTACCTTTTTGTATCTCCGATTTCTTGACAGGCAGATCTGAAGAAGCATGAGTTCAAACACTGCTTACACGCACTATTTTAATTTAACTTTTGTATTACTCACTCTAGTTTTGGTTTATACCATTTTCCATCCAGATTTCCTATTTTCTTGGCAGGAAGATCTGAAGAAGTGACAGCGAAAGTGCTGCTTACATGCTATTATCAACTTAATTTTTTTTTTATTCTACTGCTTACACACTATCATCAAATCAAATGTTATTGTATTTTACTGTGCCAAAATGACACAGCTAATAAGAGGTTTATTCTACTTTCTAAGGTATAACGCAAAACTAAAACACACATATTTTCCATTATGATAAGCTTTGCAGTATTAATTCACACACAGAATTTTCTCATTAGTCAACTGGCCTAATTCTGGTCTATATTAAATCAGCGAACACTTAAAATAGTGAATGCTGATTTATCGACCCTTTAAGAGTGAACGCTGACAATCCCGAAGACACGGAGCAGTGATTTTTTTCCCAGGGAAAAAGATCGCTGGGTTGTTTTCGGGACTTTGCCATTTCCTACACTGTGGTGCGATCTCAGAGTTGGTATATTTAAGTAGGGGGTGTGGTGGGTGAAGCACCCCCACTTTATTTTGTGTTTTTAACTTTTTTTTTTTTTTTTTTGTGGAACAGTGATTTTTTTTCCCTGGGAAAAAAATCACTGTTCTGTGTCTTCAAGATTGCCAGCTTTCACTCTTAAAGGGTTGCTAAATCAGCATTCCCTATTTTAAGCATTTGCTGATTTAACATTGACCCCCTAATTCTACATCACCAATGGTCGCCAAAAACGCCCAAAGACATTCTAATTCCAATTAATGACCTCTCAAACAGAGCTAGATTGCTATGTCCTCATCGGCTAAGTTCAATCTCCTAATGCAGAAAAGTTTCACCCATATAGACTCCTGATATGAAATGCTCATTGGTTCACTGTTTCTACCTATATGGAATGCTCATTGGTTCATTGTGTTCCTCCTATAACATTCAAGATTTTCGAATGTAAACCAATCATTGTGATGTTTTCTGTTCATAGCATTTTGTTTTTTTACTGTCTTTGCTTCATTTTAATATATTAAAATTTTGAAATGTTAAATAGCTTCTACAAAAGTGAACAAATACCCACAACATGTTTTTTAACAGTACACAGCACTCATCTGCCTTATATGTAAATAAAGTATATGTTGATATGAAGACACAAGAAGCTCTTATTTATTTAATTTTTTAAGATTTCTTCTTGCCTATTAATGCGATCTGTTGAAGTGACTTGGTATTAGCCTAGCTCATTTTGCAGACTTTTAGAAGTTTTAAGGCAGCAAATTATTACACAACACCCTTGCACAGCCACAGAATAAATGGCTCATTCCAACTGAATTCTCAAGCGCAGAAGCACAATAGCAATGAGACAGAAGGAAAGAATTTACTTTCTGTTTGTCACTGTACTTTGTCTGCAAGTCTTTACAAGCAAGCAGTTGTCAGTGGACTTGCAGATCTGAATAAGAAATCGTAACAAAAGGCTGGCACTCGGGAAAACAGGAACAGCAAAGAATTACACTGCTAAATCGGGAAATCACAACTAAATCAGGACAACTGAGATGTATGACCCACATGCACTCATATGGGCATGTACACAGCCTTGCTATACTTATCTGCTGTGATGCTAAATGCCAGTTTGCTGTCATAGACAGCAATAGCTAAACACTGTAAAACAATACTTTCAGTCATACTACTCTGTTCTAAAATAATGCAATAGTGCTTGTCTTTGAATCACTCTACTGGGCTATTTTGTCCCTGCAGTAAAGCTCTGGAATAGAACACATGGTACATTTACATTAACCATACCCTCTGGTCTGTTACATTTGCAGGCAGCTTTATCCAGTAGACTGCTGTCGCTCTACTTGCTGGCTGGTTCATACTGCTGTAACAGTACAGCAGTCATAGAAACACTGCCTCAGAGTACCTAGAGCAATCCTGCTAGAAACAAGGTTGCACAGTACACTGTGTGTTTTTGAATATCCCCCCATAATGCTGTAGAAGGAATGAAACAGAGTATTTTTCTTTTCTAAATGGTACCCATTAAGTGGTTTAGGGATTCATTCTATGTACCAGAGTCAGTAGTATTTCATAAGTTTTACTGTTAAAGTTTGTAAATATGCAGAAATATCATGTAGTGCATGGAGCAAATGATATCCTGGTTTTGTGCTGCTATGGCATGGGACCTCACCTTAGCAACATTTAGAGGGGTGCTTCACAATTGTTAAGCACCCCCTAGGTACTGTTAGCATTGTGTTTGCACTAAAATCAGACAGCGCTGACTAGTAAACAGTAGCAGCAGGGCAAGAAATGGCTTCATTTCACCTCCTGTTTCTGCCTGCTGTCTGCTGAAGTACACAAAGTAATTTGAAATAAATTGCTTCCCTTATGCAGGGAATATGTAAGTCATCAACCACTCCCCCACTGTCTTACTGGCTTTCAAAGCCAGAACAACACATAGCATTATTTCTTTAAATCTTACTTTTATTATTTAGTAGTACATGGGAAAGATAAAACTCCATCATGCACTATAAAGAATTATGAGTCAGTCAGCAGATCATAACCTCATATTATGTATTATCAACATGGATGCTAAGATTCCTCTATTGAGCTTTGCTCTTGAGGTGCATTTTTGTTGAAATAAATAAAGAAAAAATAACAAAGCCAACTCACTGATAGGTGTCATCATCATAGAGGATTATAAGCAGGTTGGAAACTGTAACCACTTTATTATGTTTTCAAGAGATGGATGCCAAGAAATTCAGCTCAAGGTCCCTCAAAGTAGAGCTGTTAAGAAGGAGTGCTGAATTAGAATAATTACTGCAAATCATCTTAAAGAAAGACTGAAAGCCAAAAGTATGGTGGGTGGTACAACAATGGGTAGCATTTAGGATGAAATAAACTGAAAAGATTACTACATGTTCCAAAATGAATATGATCACTGATAATCGGTTTAATCTGTTTGGCCATGTGGGCAAATAGTATAAATGTTTATTGGAAGTTATATTAGGTTAAAGCTCTGACCACAGCTCAAGTGATTTGACTTTGATTAACAACTCAGATACTTGATGGAGCTAGCAGGAAGGATGAGCATACCCATTCTTTGAGGAGGGGGATATGGGAGAGCAGAGATGGTCATATGTTATAGCACTCCTTTGGAAGAAAGAGGTGGGAATATGGCCTGAAACAGGCATTTGTAGCACTAAGCCACTAATGGGTGGTAGCTTTCATTGGGCAGGTGCATGAGAGCATGTACTTGTGTAAGGGAAGGTATTACAGCCTCCTCACCCATGATGCAGGTCACACATACCCCCTACCCTAGGAAGGGTTCTGCTAATAAGTTAAAAATATCCTCACTGCCAGAATGTCAATGAGTATACAAAATTCATGGCTGCTGGAATGATGTGATCCCCACCCCATTCAACTGTTGTCCCAATGTACAGGTCGATCCTCACCACTCTGAATGGACTGGGTTTAAATCCGATTAGGGGATGCTTGACAGTCGAGAGGTGTGGAAGCAAAAAGTATATAAAAATTTAATTTTAGTTTCAAAATGAAAACTACAACAAAGATCCCCTTGACATGCATAAACATGTCATTGCGTAGGTATGAGCTGATAACATAATTTATACCGAAGCAAAACATTTAAAGCAGTCAAGTATAACATAAAAGGAATGTTTTTGCTGCCTATTAAAATGCAGCAATAAAGTACAATTACCCAGTATATTAGCTGATTCTGTATTAACAAATTGATCTTGTAAAATGATACAATTTTCAGTTGATATTCTGTGTTATACTGTTCTGATAAAGAAAACTTCATCTAATAGATCCACATTAGTAACCCTCAGGACCTTTATTTTTAGCAAGGCTATCCAGAATTATTTTTCTGGATCTATAAAAAGGAATATAACAGCATTTGCAATTCAAATATTCTCTTGCCACAGGAAAACTCACTTTGCTGAAGAAAATAAGGAACCCATTATGTGCCAGACTTGGTGGAAATTAAGTCAGCTGTAAGATAAAGAAATGTGAATATGATAAAACAGGATGTGGCAAATGGGAGCTACCCAAAGTATTTCAGTTGTCGAGTTAGGGGAAGGACTGGGCAAATACCCAGTGGGCAAAAATAAGGTTTGAGACACAGAATGTTATTTATTTATTTATTTATTTATTTATTTATTTTCTTTTCAGCAATGACCCAGTGTGTGTGTGTGTGTGTGTGTGTGTGTGTGTGTGTGTGTGTGTGTGTGTGTGTGTGTGTGTGTGTGAGAGAGAGACTGCCTGTCTGTCTACGTGTCTGTGTGGTCTACTATTTATTAAAACTGAAGACTGGTGCATTTTACATTTTGGACACAAATACATTTAGTGACTAGCAGAATTATTGTGGAATATACATGTATACATGGTAATCATGGGAGCTATGTCAGATGACTGACTTTTCAGAAACTCTAAATTCATACGGATAACACCATATGATCAAGTTTCCAAAAAACCTGAACATCAAAAAAAAAAAAAAAAAAAACATAAAAATCTACTTTTCTATGTTTATGCAGGGGGGCAAGTCCCCCTGCACTCCCCACACCACCTGCAAATTATATATATCAAATCTGAGATCACACTACAGTGAAGAAAAGGGTACCACAATCTCCATTCAAAGGTTTTGAGTTTTCAAAAACTTGATTATATGGTCTTGACCATATGAATTTCGAGTTTCTAAAAACTCGATCAACTGATAGGGATCCTAATCATGATATTGCCAACTATTGCTCAGTGTTCAGAAAACCTTATTTCTTTCACTGATTATCACATAGTCAATGTATACTATTGACTGGGACAACAGTGATCTATGACTCCAGAATATAAACTCAGACAAAGGTAATGGTATACCCTATAAAATTTTGCACGTTCTACATTTGTGTAATTTAATTTGCGAAAAGCTTCCATAGCTTGTATTTACTCTGTGATAACCATCTAACCATTAAAGATGATCTGCCTTTCTTGCAGTATTTTCTCATCATTTTCTCATTTTGAGTATAGAAGGTTTAAACTTACCACACCATGTTGCTTTGCATAACATCCAGTTTAATAAAATGTCCATATAATTCAGTGCAGATAAATTAGCAGTCTTTACAGTGTCACTGTTTTGCTCTTGTTGCTTTAATGATATCCTGCTGGGAAATACTGGGGCATTAACATGGTGGATAGTTCCTACATGCAGAGTCAAAGTGTGGTCAGGCCATTCTAAATATCTGTAAGTTGTGGTTTTATATTCATTTGCTGTCTGTTCTGTTGTTTTGGCATGAACCTGCAAATGACTGACTGCACTGCACAGTCAGAGTTTTTGCTTTCGTGTTTATTTTATTTATTTATTTTTTTAATAAACCTGCTCAGTACTACAGTATTGGAATAGGGGACAAGAAAATATATAAAGTTCACAAAATTTGCAAAGAAGTACTGTCCAGAACACTAAAAGTGACTTCACTATCATATTTTCTATACCAGGGACTTGTTTTGTATTTTTGTTTTTATCTTCACCAATACCTGTATTTATATTCATATAAACACAAATTAACATAATGCCTTTTCTTTGAATATATCTTTTTTTATCTCAAAATACTGAATGACTAGTTGGTTGTTACGGAGTCAATAAACCGTTACCACCACATTTTCTCTTTCTACCTTAACATTAAATAACATTAAAAGTGCAAAAGTTTTTTTTTTCTTTTTATTCTTCTCCCACTGAAAGTCTCCTGTACACATAACATAATATGCTACTCTGGATTCTTACTCAACATCTGATGCTGACAGTTTCTATTTCTGTGCAGCTGTTATCATCTGATTGTGCAGCATGCCTTTTCTAATTTCCTTCCATCATCTAGTTGATTCACCAACTGTCATCCACTGAAATCGTGATCCCTACCAACCACTCAGCAAATCTGTAATAAAAAAAACAAATATATCAAACTCTGGATTTCAGAGTATTGTTTTAGTAGATTTGATAAAACTTTTTCCCACCCCCTAATACCAAGCTTCATAGAATGTGCCTAGTTTGAGAAGGGGAATACACAATTCATGTTAAAGTACTAAAGGAAAATATATCTGAATCATTCAGGAATTAAATGTTTAACACTGAATTGCACTTGTTTACCACAGTCTTATTTTAACAGGTTGTTCTGTTGTTAAAACAAAAAAATCTGGATATGGAGTTTTACCCCATAAAAACTCCTAGCACACCAACTAAAGGTCTGATAAGAAGTATATAAAATGTACAGATTTCACCCTATTGTTGTCATTATATGGCTACTGATCTGGATTCATTGGATGATTTCCTCCATTTACTAAGAGGAAGTCTGGGTGGCAATATACAGAGATTGTTGTATGACTTCTTACCTTCTGGAAATGCTAATGGAAAAAAATTAAGGCTAAGGCTAACACACTGGAGTAAGGATGGGAAGGAGGCATTCTCCCCACTGCACCACCTTACTTATATGTGCTAACTCTACCCCCATCTGTGCCCTTAACCACAAAACTACATTTTATTTTTCAAAAAAAACTTTACCTAAGAGTGCCACTACGCAAGACACTTGTACACATTTTCTACACAAAAGCACACATGCCCAACACTAAAACTATCACCTTGCCTAGTCCTTACACTAACCTTAGCCTGAAAATACTTGGACATGCACCTCCATCTTCTATACCAACCCATTTACCTTATATGGCAAAGTGAACATTCGGTAAAATTACTGTTCAGTAAAAAAACAGTGTTCACTTTATCGTGCAAATGAAAGTCTTCCCACTATTTTGGGGGTGGAATGACCAGTAGCTTAACTTCCCAAATGACTGGCTAAAGGGGCATATTGTGCTGTAAATTTAAGAACACAAGATACTATACAACAAAATCAGGAACTTGTGGTAAATATATGACACATATTAGGAAGATAACAGAGCATGCATCAAAATGGCTGCTTGAAAAAAACATAGCAAAAACATTTTTAAGCAATTATAGTACAACTGTTTCAGATTAGAATAGGATCACTGCTGCAGCAATAACCTTTGGGATCTGTGCCACTGATGAGGCCCAACATCTGGCCTGACTTCCAGAGCTCTAGACCCTTCCCATAGCCAGGCTGACTCCTATGTTCTAGGAATATTGCCACACTCTTGGTATAAAGAGGAGCCAGTCTGACCCAGTGGTATTTCTTTCTTGAGCCTGGGATCCTTAGACATCATGGCAGCCACCAGACTATCCCTGGTAGCATCCCAAAAGGCCCAGGTCCCCTTAGGAAACAGAACTCATTAGATGACAACCAACCCTTTACCATCTGCCCTCACTGATACCAGGAAATCTAAGAAACCAGCTTTCTCAGAGATGAGATGACAAATGAAGTAACTTGTTACATGAGTGTGATGGGATGGAAGGGGCCTATTATCTCCTTAGCCTTATGATGCCCACAGGTGCACAGTGGGGGATGGGAAGATGGCAACTACAGTGCAGCAGTGATCCTTATCTACTACTATAGTACATTCCTCACACATATGTACTATGTTCTTTGTAAGAATCACTGTCGTAATAACAAAATTTGTCCTGGTCCCCTTCAATAAACACATCACACCAAATGACATTTGATGACCTTTATTAAACTTCCTTAGCCATAAATTTATTGACCAATATTATTTATTAATCACAGCATAAACATCCATCTAACTGCTAACTAGGGCAGCGTGACCTCACGCACCCTGGAAAATTACAGCATAAATATCCATATAACTGCTAACTAGGGCAGCGTAACCTCACTCATTCTGACCAAATAAGCAGCGTCCTTACCTTCACTTACTTATTTTACTTATCAAGCAGTGTCCCATCGCTTACTTTCATTTCCCACCTATTGAATTAAACATCTAGCCAAATAAGTGTCCTTACCTCGCATGCTTACTTAAAGCAGTGCCCAGCTGCTCCCCAACTCATTGAAATGAACATCCAACACCAGAGGGGGAACAGAAGAGGAACAAGCCTGCCCCTTTTATCCACCTACCCAAACTTAGGAAATAACCAGACAATCCCCAATGTTCCAAAAAACAGGGAGGGAGGGTGGGTAGCAAGTTCACATCAAAATGTGATTCCTTACCCAGTTACACTTGCCTAAAACCAATTAAGCCCCTCCCTACCCTTACCTCATTTCCTCCCAATTGTACTACATTCCCATTTAACCCTTTCATCCCCCCAAACTGGCTTTCTTCCCCTACCCACTTAATTCCCATTACTAACTCTACCTAACCCCCTAACCCCCACATGAAAATGTCCCTGGACAAATTGCTTTGTTACCAAACCTCATTTAGGAAGCTTCCAAAGGCATACATACTTTGTTAGGTGATTGGCTATTTATCAGTCTCAGTCTGCAGAAGGACCAGGAAAAAAACAGTGATTAAGTAAGCCCTGCCTCTGGATAGGGCTGTCAAGTATACATTATCTAAAGGAGGTGTGCATAGAAGAGCAGATGGCTGCTTGTAGAATAGCCTGTGTATCTACACCTTTACTGGGATTATATCAATTTACTGAAGACTCTGATAGCAGCACAAAATGTGGTTTTCCTCTTCAAAAAATAATTTCTCAGATCTAGACAAGCTTTATGTCCTGAAAAAAGCACCCCTTACAAAAGTGACCCTACCAGTTAAGGTGGATGTTTGTTGCATGAAGAAATATTGGATCCAAGTAGGTTTGTGAGGGACTCTTGATGGTTTATCCTCTAGCAAGAATGCTAGATACGTAATTTGGTTAATTGGTCTTAAATGGATTGATTATTATTCAAAAACTCACTGACATCTTCTTCAATGTCTATTTTTATAATCTTGGAAGCTTCCCTACATAGAATGTCACATTCATATGTTATTACATATATGACACTTTCAAAGCAGTAGCTGACATTATCTTCAATCATGAACAGATGTTGTGCTGTGAAATATTTTGATACACTACAGTGATACCACTTGTAGGTACCCATCTAAAATGAAGTATGCTGTGCTTTATGCTTTGAAGTAAATATAATTTAGCTTCCCTTTGAAATTTTCTACATTAAAATATGAATCTTTTGGTCTTTTATCTAATTCACCAGGCAGGATACTGTTAAGTCAAACAGTAATCCCCAATGTTTGAAACTATTTCACTCATTTGCTCGGCTAAAGTTGCATTTTTTTAACAAAATGTATTTGCTTAATAATAGGTAGGCCTTCTCTGACTTTCATGAAATAAACAAAAAGTTGATCTGATTTTATAATGGAATAAATCTTTCTGATAAAGTATGCCAACTGTTTGTGAATATCCAAGGCATGCAAAAGATGTGTTTCGCTACTGTTATATCTAGGTAAAACACTGGTAGCTGACATGACTGATTAAGTAGAAAAACACAAACTACTTTTGGCATATGCTTTGTCTGTAGAAGGCAGTGTAAGGGGATTACTTATTAGAACTTGACACTATGAAATTCTCCTGCCAGAAATAATTGCTACTTAGCATTAGCTAGATCTAAGTATATGACTAATGCAGTGCCATTGCAGAGAAAATCATTTACATTTTGATTTTTTTTCTCTTATTTCAGACTGTTGATACATATGTAAACTATATTTAATCTTTGCAAAATATGTTACAAAACATACACTATTGAAATGTGTTTATAAGATGTCTTAATGACAGGAAAGTTCTATTTGTATTTGTCCTATTGTGGGATGTAGAAAGAGGAATATGTAAAGATGGTAGTTGAAGCTATAATTTCTTTCTGTTGAAAAAAGAGAAGAAAAAGCAGGTAGACCCTGGATATAAAATGTGTTTGATTTGTATCTACTACATTTCTCAGGCAGGAAGCTAGTACTACTGGTTATAAAAGTGTAAAGAATTTGTATTTGAACCATAAAATGCAATTTTTGCTTTCCTGAATCAGGAAACCAAAGTCCTAAAAATACAATGAAAGCATTCTTCAAACAGACAGATGACCAAAAATGTGAAAGTTGTAATTAATATTCAAACAAGAAACTGCTTCACTTTATGGGTTGGTCTGAAGGTGGAAAACATTTCCTTGGGATGGGAATGATGAGTTTATACACACACACACACACACACACACACACACACACACACACACACACACACACACACACACACACACGGAGCTGACACCAAAGTCAGTCATTAATGGTTGGGAGATCTTGTTGACCACAACACTACAAGTTTGATGTGAAAAACTGCAGTCTGCTGTGTATAATATTTTAAGAACTGGGAATAATAACTATTCCGTTCTATTTAAGCTAGGATCAGCAAAATGTGTTTAACAATTATTATTTATATTTCCCTTTTTAAAATATTCTGTTCTTATTTACATATTATTTATTACCTGAGAAGAACCTATTGTGTAGCACTGTTAGTTGGCAATATGTGGCATCCATCCTTGAGGCCAAAACACTTAAATATACAACCAGTAAAATATAATTTTGTAAATTTCTATTAGGGTTTCAATAAAGAACAGGATAACAACTTTTGGTATCTAGCCCACAAATTCTAAGGTGGTGGCAGTGCTAACTTACTAGGATGAAAGCTGTGAAAAAGTGGAGAATTCTGCCAGCCCTCTCTAGGAAATGGATGTGTGTGTGTGTGTGTGTGTGTGTGTGTGTGTGTGTGTGTGTGTGTGTGTGTGTGTGTGTGTGTGTGTGTGTGTGTGTGTGTGTGTGCATGTGTGTGTGTGTGTGTAAATAAATAATTTAAATAATTTGAAAACCAGTTGTCACTGATAATCATTTTTTGGAAGATGCTGTGGTTTACAGAGAGAGAGTGGATAGAGAGAGTCCTGAGTTGCTAAGCCAAAGACTCAGCTCTGTAAGTGGTCAATATATAGCCCTTGTCTGGGTCTAGAAGTTGAAAGACCATAGCTAGTGTGGCAGGGCATATTCCCTTTATATTTTTGAGGTTAGTTTGCAGTTGGTGAATTAGTTACAGACATAAATGTGTGTGCTTTTTTTCTCTACTTTTTTAAACATTTTTATTGAATTATCACTTGTGACATGGGCAAATTTACATTTATATAAAAGTAATCAAACTGTATTAACAAGTTCACATTTACAAACATTATACTTCACATATATTTCTGTATATCATATAACCTGAGCAACATTGCATAAATTATTTAATTCCTGCCCTTTTTTTAAACAAGAAACATCTTTATTAAAAAAAATCACTTACTACATAGGCAAACATTTATATATAAATGAAAACAAACCACACTGACACAATCCTAGTTGCAAGCATTTTACATCACAAACTATATTGACACATTCCCATCTGCAAACATTATACATCACTTAAAATCTACCCAGTTATTTTCAGTCAAACATTACATAGCTCATTTAAGTCCTGCCTTCTTTTAAACCTCATTCCTACCCTGTATGTATTATCCCCACAATTCCCATTTTCCTATGCAGTCTGCTCCTACTCTTTTCTAAAGCTCTCAATTCCAGATGTTTTATCTGTGTTGCTTTATTCAGTACTTCTAGTATAGTTGGTTTAGATTTTGATTTCCATTTTCTAGTAACTGTTTTTTTGGTAACCACCAAAATTAAACACATCAAGGCCTTACTGTGTCTATTCAATTCCGATTCTGTATCATAGCTCAGAAAAATCATCATCCTCGTCACACCAGTCTGCCCACCCAGCATCTCTGACAGTGCATCCCGCAGGG
Source organism: Protopterus annectens (assembly GCF_019279795.1). Taxonomy (NCBI): domain Eukaryota; kingdom Metazoa; phylum Chordata; order Ceratodontiformes; family Protopteridae; genus Protopterus; species Protopterus annectens. The sequence goes on along the minus strand of NC_056734.1, from coordinate 438,295,244 downwards.
AATCCTTAAAGTCCACCAACTCACTGCACTCCCAGAAAATATGTTCACAATTATCTCTTTCTTCCCTGTCACACGTCCAACGTTTGCTGTCTACCTTAGGAAAACTTCTCTGGAGTCTACTTGGGGCATAAGATTATCTGTGTAAACATTTTCAAGCAAAAATCCTAAATATTCTAGATGTTGTTGCATATTTGCGAGACATACATATATCCTCCCATTATTTCTTTGTGAATTGCTTATTCACTCAATCTTCTCAATCCTTTCTAACTTCCTTTGATTAATTTTTATAGTCATCTTGCAATATTTTATATGCTCTACTAATTATTCCTTTTTTAATGCAGCTTCTGTTCTAGCTTCTATTAAAAACTCTACAAGTGCTGCTATTTCATTTAGGACCCTCTATTTCTTTCTCTTTGCTTATACTCTATCAATCCTTGATAGGGAAGGCAATCTCTAACTCCCAGTCCAAATAAGTTCTTATCGTCTTACCATTCTATCATCTTTCCCTCTCCAGTTATTTACTCCCAATGCCTTGCTTCCTTTGCCAGTTTTCTCCAATAAATTCCACCCCCTCTTGCCTATTGTCTATATCCCTAATTGCAGTCACCCCTATTGGCATAATCTCCTTTCTCCATTCCTGTATTGACTTAGTTCTTAGGATACTTTCTGCTGCTTTATAGATATAATATTCTTTATGATTATTGTTATTCTCCTTAAAGGCCTGCATCCAAAAATCTAGTATTTTCTTGTTTCTTGAGCTTCCCTCCTGCTCATTTTGATACCTTTCCACTTTGAATTATAGTTTTCTGCTTGTGATATATATATATATATATATATATATATATATATATAGGAGCCTTAACTAAGCAGGTCTAAAATACCCCTTCAATTCGGGAAATCCAAATCCACCCTGTTCTACTGAAAGAATCAGCTTATCTCACTTGACACCTGTCATCTTCCCCTCCCAGATAAAGTCCTTCAGCTCTTTATTAATTGCTATCCACAACTTCTCCTCTGATTGATAAAAGTATGCCTGACCAGTGTATAAGATTAATGGGACTAAAACATTTTAACTGCTTGTATCTTACTATCCATATCCATATAAAAAAAGCTTCCATTTTCCCAGCTTTTGTATTATCTTTTGTTTAGTCTCGTCCCACATATCCTTAGCTACCACACCAGAATCATTTTTAATCCATATTTCTAGATACTTCATTTTATCATGTCCCAATAAATATGGATATTGCTGGACCAATTCATATGTGGGTAGATAATTTACCGCTAGCCTTTGTTTTAGCTTCATTAATTTTATATCTCAAAAATATTTGAAACTGTCTCAAAATGTTCCACAGCACTATAATGTCTCTTTCTGGTTTTGTCAAGTATAAAATAATATTACCTGCAAACAGAGACAGCTTTTATTGACTACCATACCAATTATATTGTTAACTTCTGAGTCCCTTATTTTCTTTGCTAATTGTTCTAAATATAATGCAAACAAAAAAGGGAAAAAAGACACCCCTGCCTGTTTCCTCTGCTCAAGCAGAAATTATCAGAGAAGACCCCACCCACTTTAATTTTCACTTCTAGTCCCTCATTTATACTCCTAATCAACCTTATAATTTTTTCAGGAAATGCAAATGCTTCCATTTTCCTGCTCATAATGTCCCAGCTTACTCTATCAAATGCTTTCTCTTGCATCAAAACTCACCACAAACAATGGTATTTTCTTACATTCTGCTTCCCCTCTGGATCATCAGTGCTCTGTTAATGTTGTTGAATGTTTGCCTCCCCACCACAAAATCACATTGATCTATATCTATCAAGTTTAGCATTATTTTGCTCTTCTTTTAGCCATTATAGACATAAACACTTCATAATCGTGGTTTAGTATTGAAATGTGCCTGTATGAAGCTGGATCTGATGGATCTTTACCCTCTTTAGGTATTATGGCTACCACTGCTTTCTTCCAGGATGGTGGTACTTCTCCTCCTCTTAAAATACTGTTAAACAAAACCTTCCAGATCTTTATCAGTTTTTTCCCCTCCTAGCTTCCAAACTTCCACAGGAATGCCATACATTCCTGGGGTTTCCTTTGAAATTGGTTATACATCACAATTTTTATCTCAACTCATCCTATCCTAATCATTAGTAATTGAGCCTCATATACCTCTGACCTTGGCATATTTAATTCTTCAATAAATATTTCCATTTGTATCTTTTCTTGATTTCCATGTTTCTTTACTTTATGCAGACTTTCATATAATTTCCAAAATATTTCTAATACTTCTACAGGATCTCTTGTTAACTTCCTTGTTATAGGCTCTCTAAGCTTGGCAACAGTCCTTTCTACTTTCTGTTGCCTGAGTCATTGTGCTAAAAGTTTTGTGCTCTAGTGTTATAAAAAAAACAGTTGCTTAACAGTAATCTTTCTAAACTTGTGTATATTATCGAGGTAATTCCTTATTTTCTGCTTAGCATTCTGCAGCTGATCCTCTTCTTGTTCTGTGAGATTCCCCCTATTCTGTAATATTTTAACATTTGTCAGTCCCTCTAAATATAGGTTCATAGGTTGGTACTAGGCTATCGGCCCTAGGGCCTATGCAAGCCTAGCCATAACAATTCCCTGGATATTTTTCCCACAATATTTACTTCTCTGGACCCCTGTCTAGCTATGGTTATTTCTTAACCATAGCTCCTTTTCTTTTATTTCCACCCTATGTTTAAAATCCACCTTAATTTTATATACATAAATATATGTAAAAACAAAATGAATCAAAATACACCAAAACAACCGCCACAAACTCAATACGATTTATTCACCAGACTTAGCGCCTTGGCAAAAATGCCTTCCAAGAATAAAACATTCAACAAAACCAATTCCTTATATAATCAAAAGAATTAAAGAATAAAATAATTAGTATACTAAATTAATTAATAATGTACCTCTGATTACATTCCTTATTTAAGCCTAATGGCTCCAAAGTGTTATATTTTAAAATAAACAATGTTTCTTTATATAACAATTTATCTTTAATTTCAGCACATTCTCCTAATACAACCTTTTAAACAATCTGGATTGGCATCATGAAATTGTTTAAAATGTGCACCTAATGGGCTTTTCACCCTTTTGTTTTAATATCCATTATGTGTTCTTGTAAGCATATTTTAAAAGCTCTATAACTTCCCCAATATAAAATAATTGACATGAACATTTTAATATTTATTATTCCTGGGTCTACTTCATATGATCGAAAGCTCATATGATCGACACTCATTTTCACCGATACCAAAACACCTAAAGCTCAAAACATCAAAAACTCATTTGATCGAAACTCATAACATCGACACATGAAATTCAAAGCATTATGCCCTTTCCCCACTGTAGTGCGACCCTGGGGTTAGAATAAATAGATAGGGGATGTGGGGGGCACAGCCGCCACACTGGGGGGCATGGGGGGGTGGAGCCCCCCCTCATTATTTAGATAAATATTGTCATTTCTGTTATAACTATCCACGTGTATGTTTAAAATGTATTGTGTATGTGGAGGATGTGCCCCCCACACCCCCCTATCTATTTATTCTAACTCCAGGGTTGTGCTACAGTGGGGAAAGGGCATAATGCTTTGAATTTCATGTGTCGATGTTATGAGTTTCGATTAGGTGTTTTGGTCTCTCTGAAAGGTTTGTCAATCATATGAGTTTTTGATCATATGAAGTAGACCCATTATTCCCTAAGTACCACATGTAAAAACATTCTTAGGATAAAATTTTAGCCCATTGATTTCAGAAAACCTATTTACTATATGCTTATAGGCGGAACATTACTTGCATTTAAAAGTACCTGTTCTTAAAGGGACATCACTATATAAATCATTACTTGGTGAAATAAACCTGCTATGTACTATCATGTCTGCCAAGTTATGTCCTCTCTTGTAAGATATATGAGGAATATCACTAACTAAACACCCACCAAAAATGTATTCTTAAGTATAGTATACAAGTAAGATTTTAATGAATTAATCACCTGTTCACTTAAAATATTATAAATTATAACAAAATAAATTTCTTTATTCTCATTTATTCCTTTTCTCCTTAAATTATAATTACCATCCAACTGCCTGTTATTAGATGTTCTGCTTAATACTACATTATCTTTGTTTTCCAAAAAATCCATACCATAACATATATTTAAAACCATTAACTTTGAACTTTCTAACACTTCATTCTATCCTCTATTATTAAACATACTAACCGTATATTGACTCTCTTTCAAAAATATCATTCTGATTATATAAATTGTTTAATCGTAAAAACTCACTATATGGCAGTGATATATGATGTAGATGGTGGCAGCTAGTGCCATGTAAAAACAAATTTCCCTTCTCAAATTTTCTAAGTACTTAAGTACAAATTTGCTCACCATATAAATCTATGTCTAAAAAGGTTACTTGTCTTGTTTGGTTGTTTTGGTATATTTTGGTCCACCTTAATTTTATCCCATGTCCTAGCTATATTTTCAGAATTTCTATCCTCTCCAATAGCTCCTAAATAATTTCTACTACCCATTCCTTGAATTCCTCTCTTTTAAACAGACAGGTGAGAAAGTGCCAGTGTCTCATTTTTATTTCATTACCCTGTGTTTTTAATTCAGTTATTATTGATGCATGATCTGAAATAGTTATTGAGTGCATATCAAGACCTTCATATAAATGCACAAGTTCCTGTGAAATGTAAATTCTGTTTAGCCTAGCCCAGTTTTTATATCTTGAAGAATAATGTGTAAATTCACTTGCAACTCCTATTACTGAATTCACATCTTCCTTTCCAAATATTTTCATAAATTTCTTCAAAATTCTACCCTCCTTTGTTATAGTTTCCCTTCCGGGTTCCCCAGATGCATCTGCACTGCTGCAAATCAAATTCCAGTCCCCACCCATAAGTAATATTCCTTGCTGAAAATTGATCGTTTTTCCCAAAATGTTCTTAATCTCCATTATAGCAGTTTTAAGTGGAGTATAAATACATGCCAGTGTAATCCTCCTCCCTTGCCAGAAGCCCCTTAGCATTACAAATCTGCCATTATTATCTTTTTATCCCATTCTATCATTATTCCTTTGTCTCAGATATTCCTCTGAATAACCATCCTGAAAACCTTTTCTTAACAAATTCACATGTTCAGTTCTTTCCAATTGTGTCTCCCGTAACATAGCTATTTGTACTCTACGTTTTTAATATAGTTCACTATTCTTTCTTTTTTGTATTTATCTGTGAGATCATTGGTGTTTAAAGACATTACAGAAAGCATCATTGTATTAAAATGTTATTATTTCCACCTTTTTATGTGTAACACCTTCCAGCTTTTGTGTTACATGCATACACTGTTTGGCAGGTTGAACTTTTATATAGTTGTTCCTTATCATATCCATTTCAGCCTATATCACATCTGACAAAACTTTTTGTTTTATTGAAAGCCCCCAAACAAAAAAAAAACCCAATACTCCCTAAAACATATTAATTTAAAACTAACACACAAAACTAGGTACATCTTCAAATATTGAAGTTTTATCCTCCTAATAGGAACAAATGTCCCAAACTGACAGCCATACTCACATACTTGAGTTAACCTAAAAGAATGGTTATCCATGCTAAGACACATGGTGCAGCCTGTGTTTCTACTAAGTGCTAACTGGTTTTGTCTTATCTTCATAGTTCTCCCAGCTAGGAAAAGCCCTGAATGCTTTCAGAGAACATTAACTCCTAGCCAGTTTCTCATTTCTTTCTTCCAAACCAATCACTCTCCACCAGACTGTAAGCAATTTCTCTTTATCAGATTGTCTCCATGGAGACATGAGATCCAGACAGCCAATTTCTCATTATCAGATTGTCTCCATGGAGATATGAGAATCAATCAATTTCTCTATATCAGAAGGTCAGATACAGAATTGCGACTAAGCATACATGCATTTGGTAGAAAAAAGTCTCATAATATTCAATATTCTTTTTTCATTTGCTTTCTTTCTCTTAAAACTTGTTATTAAATCAATCTAAGGTCCTTAATCCAGTCATTCCCCCATGGAAGAATGAAGCACATTAATTTTTCTTTTGTCATGCTCTTTTAACCAGGCTTTTTTTTACATTGCAATGCTGATATTTCTAAAATTGAACAAGAAGAAATTGAAAAGGGAGAAAGAAGAGCAGCACCTATTTACAATCCCCATTGCAGTTAAAAATAACTGAGAAACCTTTACTTTACAGCATGCAAAGAAAATCATACACCACAAAAATATTATTATAAGAAAAAGTTTTCTTTACTTACAGTTAACTTTCTCCCCTCTCTTCCCCTCCCCAAAGCATTTTCCGAACATTAATGACATGAAGTAGGGCATATACTTTAGAGTCCCCCACAAGTCCAACAAATTCTGAAAAAGTCCAATATTTTCAGATTTTCTTATTCTGTCATATTTCACAAATATAATTATTGCACTGTAATCCCACATTAAGTTACTGGTTTTATTACTGTTTATATCTATCTCCCAAATCTTGTCTCTGCTTCATTTCCAATGTACTCTCAATTCTTCTAATCACCTCTCATGCTCCCTTCCTTCTCTCCAACATTTTCCATTCTCCATTGAAACAGTAGAAAAGGTTTCACAGGTACAGTCTCCCTGTGGTCTTTACAACCAGTAGAACAAGAAGCAGAATCTCCTTTTGTTTCACAGCTCACATTTTGGTGGACAATTTTTTCCTCCTTACCATGTACTTCATCAAAAAATGATTTTGTCCCTCCAGGGAAGAATTCATTGAAGAGAGCTGGGTACAGCATTTTGAATCTCACACCTATGTCTCTACATTCCTTGAATAGTGAGATGAACTTACTCCTCTTCTGCCTGGTGTACAATGGATAATCATTTTCCACACTCTGCTGTCTCCCACATTTAGCATTTTGTCCTTCTGCCACAGTTTTGTCAGAATCAACTCCTTCTGCTGGTAGGATTGCATCTTTACTATTAAAGATATAAGTTGCTTTCTCATTGCCAGGTTTGGAGCATACAAACAATGTGCCCTTTCAACTAACAACTTCTGCTGTGGAATACCAATACAGTTGCTTATTTGTGCTTTCATAAAATTAATCCAGTATGTTCTTTCCAGTTTCTCTGGTATAGCTGAAAATTGCAGGTTTTCCCTATGTGCTCTGTCCTCTAATTCTATTATTTTGTTAAACATCTTCCTCAGCACTGTCATATTCAGCCAGCTTTTTCTTCATTTCAACCTCTGATTTTTGCAGTATTATCACCTCATTTGAATATCTGTTTAACGCTTCTTCTATTATTTCCAGTGTTTTGTTGCTTGTGTTGATATACTCCATCAGTGTTTTGTTTATTTTAACCAGGTATGTGTGCAGTTGTCTTACAATTTCCTGCAGATTGCTAGAAGTCATGTCTGGAGGTTGCTTTGCTTTTTGCTGAACAGCTGCAGAACTTTCACCAGTCAGTGTTTCTTCCTCACTTTTTGTAACTGATTTTTTCCACTTGCTTTGATTTCTTTTTTCCTGGCATCCAGGTGGTATACTTACTAGCCAGTTACTGAAATTTACCCTTAAACACAAAAGTCTCTTGACCTTCTCTGTTGAGTTTCTGTTTTCACACTGGGACAGCTAGAGGTAAGCTGTTTCTCAATATGCAGCCATTTTGGAAGCCTCCTGCACTTTTCTCTACTTGAAACTGTTGGGTACTACTGATGTGACTCATCAGATGATATCTCTGGTAGTCATCAGACCTATTTGGAGTAGTGGAGTAGATCCACAGATTGTAGCCCATGTCCATCACATGCCTGGGTGGTACAGTGGTTGGCAGTGGAGGGATTCAAATCTCATCAGTGCCAGACAGATTGATTATTACATATCACTGACAGTGGCCCACTTTTCACAACTACAAGTGATAACTGTATATCAAATGCAGCAGATACTAGCTCATAAAAATCTACTATGAATATTAGACTGCTACAGCTGCTAAGGTGGCATAGAGGGGTAAAGTCCTAACTATGTCTCAATTAGTAGCTGAGTTAACTGATTGGAGTGGCAAGGAGGGATTGGGTGGGAAGGCATTCATTGATGATGCCTCCATTAGGGGAAGTGTAATACAAAGAAGGAAGTTGCCCTTAGATGAATCAAAGAGCATGAGAGGTGGGGCAGGGAGTGGACAGGGGATCTAAAAGAGGAAAAAAACAGGACAGAAGTGGAAACAGCCAAGCCCCCAGGACACACCTAGGGTCCATGACCAGACCCAGCAATATCAGAGTAAGACTGGAGGGGGTAGGATACAAGCTGGTAGATCCAGCATGGATGTGGGGCACTGTGGGCTAGGACACTGACAATGATGTCCCAAGGGGGATGAAAAAAAAGAATGTTGTTAGAGTGGATCTACTGTAAAACATCATGCTGTGCCTTTTGTTAAGGAATACATTCTAGATGTCATTAACTAGATTGACAAACAACTTTCAAAATATAAAGAACAGAGTTCAGACTAATAGGACAGTAATTCTGAATCTGGTTTATTTGTCCACCTTTATGAATCAAAAACTATATTGGTCATATGAGGGATCAGAGGCAAAAATTAAAATGGGAGTGTTCCTCTCTGAACCAAGGAGCCAAACAGGGGTGTCCTCTTTCCCTGTGTTATTTTGAACCTGATAAGGCCAGAAAATGACATCTCAGTATTGTGGAACATTCTGAGACAGTTTCTTTTTTTTTCAGGATATAAAATTAATGAAGACAAAATAAAGGCTAAGTAAACTATATACCTAAATATGAATTGGTTCAGCAATACCCATATTATTTTAGACATGGATAAAATGAAGTATTTAGGAGATTGGGTTAAAAAATAATTCTGCTATGGCAGCTAAGGATATCTTGGAAAAGACTAAACAAAAGATAATAACAATTAATTATTAACTAATGAATTAATTACATTAACTATTAATTCGGTTAACATTAACTGAGAAACTGGAAGTGTGTGTTTATGAATATATATAACAATATAAAAAATGAAAATGTTTTTAATCCCTTTAGTTTTATATACAGGAAGGCATATTTTTATCATCTAGAGAAGTAGTGGACAGTAATTAATAAAGAGTTGAATGAATGTATCTGTATTTGAAATAGTGAATACTGTAACTGAGATAAAAGAACTGGGAGATGGATTTTTAGAAATAGGTAGGAGAAATTACATAGAAAAACTGGAAATTGTGGGAACACATGCAGAATAATGTTTTGAAGGAGTGCAGTTTAATTGAAGGCAGGAACTGAGCAATTTATGTAATGCTGTATTGATAATTGTCTAAAATATGCATGTGACGTATAATGTTTGTAACTGTGAACATGTTAACGTGGTCTATTTTCTTTTATATAAATGTGTTTTGTTATTTGACAAGTGATAATTCAAAGAAAAAAATACAGGTAGGTAAAATTATTTGCTTACATGACAAATTATTTGCAACAAGTATACAAACTAAAAATGACAAGATAAAGTTAGAGGGAGGCTACGGCTGTACTACACAAGTTTTGTGAATATGACAAAAATTATTCTAAATCTGTTCCTAATTTAGGTGCCCTAACAAGTTTATGGGAAGAAACTAGGTCCCCTCAAATTATCTATGGTATGATCCCAGTTATTCTCATTAGGGATAAACACAAGAGACCTCCCAAACACAAACACAAGCATACTACACATAATACTTCCTCTGCAGAACACAATACACATAATGGCTCATGCACCAGTGTCTCACCTGTCAAGCCCCTAAGGCAAAACACAAAACCAAACATTAGTCATAGGTGATTCTATTGTGAGACACAAAGATGTCCCTCTCACCAGGCTGGATAAGGAAAAGGTCATGGTCAGCTGTCTGTCAGGTGCTAGGATCCTCCATATCACACATGCACTCAAGTCCCTCAACAACAGGTACTGTTATGACTCCATCATAGTCCATGTTAGTGTGAACGACTTCAGACGTACCTCTCTGGACTATATGAAGAGAGACATTACTGAGTTCTCAGATTATGTGTCTCAGGCAGGTGTTTCCCTAGCCTTAAGCAGCATTTTACCTTCACCTAGGATGATGCCTCACTACAAACAGAAAATGATTGATTTCAATAATTAGCTTAGTTTCTGGTGTCATTCTAAGGGGATCCATATCTGTCAGCTTGGGATGACATGATCAACAGACCTTGATGCTTTGCCAGATATAGTCTTTATCTGTCACCCCTGGGATTTTAGCTACTGGCTAAGGCTCTTGCCACCCATCTAGTGCCTTTTTTAGGCAGTGTCTCAAGGACAAAATTCCTGCCATAAAAAAACTCCATCTAAAAACAACCTCAGGGTTATGCTGCTAAACGCTTGGAATCTTAACATGAAACTGCACTCACTGGAAGTAGTCCTCACCTTGGAAGTTGTAGACATTTGTGCAGTCACAGAGACCTGATTCAAGGCTGTGCGGAGTACTGGGTTACACCTCCTTCCACACCTTCAGACCACAAACTGAAGGCATGAAAACTAAAGGAAGCGGTGTATCAATATTCACTAAAGATAAATATACCTCCAAATTGGTTAAACAGTATGATTCCCTGGAGATACTTCAGGTGCAATTAACTGTTGGTAGGACACCTATTCAAGTCATTGCCAGCTACAGGTCCCCTTCCATGAATCAGGGCATTCAATCTGTCTATTTGGATCTACTTGAGTCTATCAAGATACATCCGAACACCATGGTTTTGGGTGACTTTCACTACCCATCCATTGAATGGGTAAATTACTTGTGCTCAAACTCACTTGCCCAAAGGTTCCTTTACTTTGTTAACTCCAATGCCCTGGACAAGCTGGTTGACATGCCCACAAGGGGTGCCAAAATCCTGAATCTGGTGCTTATCAAAATGGGGGACCACTGCAGCATCCCCACTGTGAGGTCTTCCCTGTTGAGATCTAACCATAATCAGTCTCATTCAAAGTAACTATCACACCTGACCCCCCCAGCAGCATCTAAATTAAAAAAACTTCCCCAAAGCAGACTATAACCTCTTACAGGATGGTATAAATAACTTCACTGCACCTCTCCCCACAGATGGAATTGGCAACTATGCCAAGTTCTACACTAATGCTTTATACAAACACCTGTATAACTACATTGATTAGGCTGTACCTGATAGAACCAAAACAAGCTCCTCAAGGAAGAGCAAACCTGCTTGCTGGACAATTGCCATTAACAGGCTTTACAATAAGAGGAAGAAATTGCTGTCTAAGAGTAATAGGGAGCAAGCCTTAAACTGGAAACACTCACACCTCAGCTTAAACAAGCAAATAAGACTTCTTTTAAAGTCCTCCAAAGCAAACTACAAATCCAAATTAGTTTCCTCAACTAAGGACAACCATAAGGCATTCTTTAGTTACATATGTAACCTAAAAGGAAAGACTCAGATTTGTGCTGAACTGGTAGTTAATGATACCACATATACTGAACCTGTGGACATACCTAACCTGTTGGCTGACAAGTTCTGTGAAAACTTCACTCCCCTGTCCCTGCCATATATACCCTATGACATCCCTACCACCTGTCTCCTACCTTGTATCTCTAAACAGCAGGTCATAAATGCCCCCTCTAAGTCCAAAAACACAGTATCTATGGGACCTGATAAAATCCCAGACAGTGTCAAACAAGAATTAGCAATATCATTGGGTACTCTTTTCAATCATAGTCTAAGCACCGGCTTTGTCCCAGCTGAATGGAAAATGGCCACTGTTATTCCCGTGCACAAACATGGTGCTTCCACTGAACCTGGAAACTATAGCCCTATTAGCCTGACTAGCCTTATCTGCAAGGCCATGGAGCAAATCATCATGGACCTTATCAACAAAGATATAGGTAATTTCCAAACACTTGACCCTCATCAGTTTGGATTTGTCAAAGGGAGATCATGCCTGTTAAACCAGGTGGACTGCTTTGAGGCAGTCACCAAGGCCCTGGACGAGGGAAAATCTGTGCATACAACCTTCCTAGACTTAGACAAAGCATTTGACACCATCCTTCAGTCAGGCATCATTGATAAACTCAACCAGCTAGGTATCAACCCTTATATCATTAGATGGGTCACTAACTGGCTCACTGATAGAACACATATAGTCAAAATAGGGGAATCCATCTCCAACAGCAGACCTGTAACCAGTGGTGTTCCACAGGGATCAGTCCTGGGACCTCTACTATTTGAAATCTATTTCTCCAAAGTACAAGCAAAAACTAAAGGTCTGTGGCTGGCAAAGTTCACTGATGACTGCAAACTGGGAGTGGTCATAGAATATCCAAATGATGTCAACACCCTACAAGAGTGTTTTACACAAACAAATGACTGATGCTAAAGTCATGGCCTTAAACTCAATGCAAAAAAAAGTATTATCATCCCTTTCAGTAATAGCTAACTACCACATCATTAGCAACACCCTAAGTAAGCACTCAGTGGTGAGAGACCTGGGCACACAAGTTGACAGCAATCTTACCACTGATCACCATGTCTCCACAGTGGTAAAAATGGTATTCTATATTGTTCGTCTCATAAGTAAGAGCACTGCCTCCAGATAAAAAAATGTTACAACCTCCCTGTACTCTTCCCTCATCAAGCCAATAATTGAGTACAATGCCCCTTTTGCTATGTACCTTTCCAAGCACCTGCAGCAGCTGGAGAAATCACAAAGGTTCCTCACAGAGAAAATTCAATGTCTTCAGCATCTGTCCTATGTGGATTATCTGGAATCACTGTCACTTTATTCTGTTTCATACAGAATACTCAGAGGCGATCTCTGCCTTGCATAAAAGGCAATCTTTGACCCTGCTTTATTGAAAATGTTGCATATCCGCAACTCAAATGGTACATGTGTTATTCACTCTAAAGCCTTTAACCTGGTATGTGACATTAACAGAACCTGCTGGAGGGACAAATTTGTCTCCCAGAGGTTACCACACCTTTGGAAGAGACTTCCACTTCATGTCAAACAGAGCACCTCACTGGCCCCTCTTCAAACGCAATCTGGATGATTGGATGGGTAAGCATTAATTCACCCCAGGGGTTCCATCTGTGTCCCTCTTGGACAAGGGCATTAGATGCTGATCATGGAAATAAGGGTAGAACTTGGCTAGGCTTGTCATAGGTTCATAGGTAGGTACTAGGCTATTGGCCCAAGGGCCTAAGTAAGCCTAGCCAACAAGGTTCCCTGGCTTACACCACCCAAGAAAATTATTTTCCTGTGCCCCTGTTGAGCAGAGCCACAGAAGTGATCCCCGGGGAGTATTTCCTATTTCTCATCCACTCATCAAGATTTTTCTTGAAGAGTGTTAATGAGGAACTTTGCTTGACATAGATGGGTAGCTTGTTCCAGAGTATGGGAAGTTTCTGGGACAGGAATTTATCCCTCCAGCATGTCCTGTTTATTGTGGTGACAAGTTTTAGGTTTCTAGAGCATGTAGCTTGGAGAGATAGGGATTTCTTTAGGTGTAGCATGTCCAACAGCTCTGGGTTTGACATAGCTTTATATGTTAGGCAGAGATCACCTCGGAGTAGGCGATATGCTACAGAGTAAAGCTGGAGTTTTTTGAAAAGGTCAGTGTAGAGCATCTGTCTGAGGCCAGTAATCCTCTTTGTGAGGTACATCTGTGGCCTTTCCAGCTGCTGCAGCTGTGTTGTGAGATACATTCCAAAACGGGTGTTGTACTCTATAATGGGTCTAATGAGTGTCGAGTAGAGGGGAACAATGACCTCTTTTTTCCTGGATGAGAATCGTTTTGTGATGAGGTGTGCCATGTAGAAGGGTTTCCTGACTACTGTGGTGATGTGATTATCAAAGGAGAGATTACTGTCCACCTGGGTCCCAAGGTCTCTTATCACACATTCGGTGTTAAGTAGACTGGCACCTATGTGGTAGTTCATGGGTACACAGTTTTTACCAAAGGGGATGACAATGCACTTTTTGGCATTGAACTTGAGGCCATGGCTCTGACACCAGGCATCTGTATCAGTGAGGCCCTTCTGTAGGATGTCCACATCATTTGGGGACTCAACTATGGCTCCTAGTTTGCAGTCATCTGTGAACTTCATTAGCCAAAGGCCTTCTGTGTTAGCCTGTACTTCAGGGAAGTAGATACCAAACAGGAGAGGTCCCAGGACTGAACCCTGTGGTACTCCACTTGTCACTGGTTTGAAGTCAGATTTGGAGTCTGCAACTTTTACAGTGTGGGTTCTGTCAGTTAGACAGTTGGCTAGTTTAGTGAGTTTAGCTATAATTCCAGAATGGGGGATGGTGTTGAAAGCCTTGGTGAGGTCAAGATAGGCTGTTTGAACCACCTTACCCTTGTCTATGGCTTTGGTGGCTGCCTCAAAGAAGTCGATCAGGTTCAGGAGGCAAGCTCTGCCTTTCACAAACCCAAACTGGGTGGGGTCCAGAGTTTGCATGTTACCAATGTCTTTGTTTATGACTTTCATGATGATACGTTCCATGGCCTTACAGACCAGGCTCATCAGGCTAATATGGCAATAGTTCCCGGGATCAGTGGTGGCTCCCCCTTTGTGAAGTGGGATAACTGTTGCTGTGTGCCATTCAGTGGGCACAAAGCCTGATGTGAGACTATAATTGAACATGGTGCTTAGGTGGGGAGCCATTTCATTTGAAGTTCATGTAACACGCAGCCTGGGATGTTGTTATATACCATGGGATGGATAAGGCCATTCAATAACCAAATAGGATAAGTTATTTCCAGCACACAAAAAAGAGAAATTGGCTAGGATTAAAATGGCCCACAAGGGGAGCTAGCCAAGTACTTACCTATTAATCTATAATATGGAACTGCATGGTAATGGAGCATGATCAAAGCAATGTTAAAACTTTATGACCCAGATACATTAGAGAACTGTCAAAAGTTTGCTTCAACAACAAGACTCTGTGCTTTCCAATGGCCAATGCATCACATGTAATGGTGACAGAAGAAATAAGATATGCCCAAATAGAAATACAGACATAAGGTAGATTCACTTGTAAGAAATGTAAAAGTATGCTTATAGAATTTCTTTAGATCGCAGCATGATGTGTCTTCCTTTTTGGGATCTTTTAGCCTACTTCACTTTGTCTGACAGGTTCTATTTAAGTGATCTCTTGATTCAACAGGTCTGGCAATAATCAGGCCTGGGAGTGGCTAGTGAAATTGAACTCAGCTTTCCCAAAAATGTGATTAACCACAGTTACCCCATGATTTAACAAGGAGGCAATTACTTTTTCACATAGGACCATGTAGGTTTGGATAGTTTATTTCCCTTAATAAATAAAATTGTCACTTAAAAAATGCATTTTGTGTTTAGTTGGGTTATCTTTGTCTAAAATTTATATTTGTTTGATGATCTGAAACATTTAAGTGTGACAAACATGCAAAAAAATAAGAAATCAATAAGGGGGCAAATACTTTTCCATTGCACTGTACCTGGCTTATACCAATGATAGAGCATCACCTGCAAAGTGTGAACATCAGCCAAGTGAAATTTTATGAATCAGGGACAATGAACTACTTTCAGCTAAGCATTTGCTTGAAATGAGGGAAGGACATTCTCTATTAGGTAACAAGTCCAGTTAATCTTGAAACAGAAGTCTCAGGCACTTACACCTACTTCAAATGAGTTGGTATATATTAAAGACGATGGGTGAGGGTATTTATTTGTTTGTTAGGGACTGATGGTACATAATAGCAAAAACATTTATTCAGGTTAATGAAGAACAGCTATATTGCAAGTAATATACCTTGTACAATAAAGTCAGACACAAGTTACACTTATACTCAGAAAACTGGTGATTGAAAGTAATTAAGACTATCATCCACGGCATCAGGCTACGTGCCTGCAGGTTAGGGTGAAGCAAACAGCCCTTTTTTCTGTGTAACTTCACTTTGTGGGATAAATTGTAGTGATGGCCCCTGGTCAGATGAAGAATAAGTGAAACCAATGCTGCCTGGGCCAAAATGGTGTCACCGGCAAGGTTTTTTGGTACTTACCTTTTATCGCAACCAGATTCCAAACAACTTGATAATACGCAAGTAGCGATTTCTCCAGTTTCTAAAAAGTTTCTAAGAGCAATGTTTAAATTCTGTCCCTATTTTGTGGGTCAGTTTTCACAAACATGATTCATTATTTGGAAACAACAGAGCACAAGGGATGAATGACTGTCGAATGAGCTACTGTTGTTTCCGGGATTCCGTATTTGCCGGCCTTTTTTTGAAAAATGTCTGGGTCTCCAGTACCTTGAATGCACTTGGGCGCACTGATACCTCTCAAGTCTCCAGATTTCTGCCTCGTATTTTTAATGTATTCCTTGCAAAATCTGTGGTTTCTGACTCATCGTTGAGGATTAATGACACTAAATAATGGCATGCATCTCTTTTCAGACTTTATCTCCTTCAAAGAAAGCAGAGATTCCCACAACGACTGTGTATGCTGTTGGTAGTTTGCAATTGCGTGTGTCTTTTCCTGTTCTCTATTAATTTTTCTATGTTGAATTAGGTTCCTGCCATCTGACTTTTGGTCAGCCTTGCTTGATTTAGCCAGTAAATGTGAAAGGAAAAAAAGGGCTGAATGATTACAGCTTTGGAAGCTGCTTGCGCTAACACGTAATGGCAGCCGTGCAACATCCTATATGATTACATTGTCTAATTGTTGATAGAAACTAGGTGTATATGTATACAGCTTAGTCTGTTTATTTAATGCCCCAAAACAGGGACAGATTTTAAATATTATCCTTATAAACATATAAAGTTCGGTAATTAATGTAGTTTGGAATCTGGTTGCGATAATACGTACAGATTTTTTTGATGTATCCCATCTAATCTTCAGTAAAACCTTTGGAATTAGAGAAGAGGGAAAGTACATAGGTATCCTCCCAAGCAGAAAGTCATGACATCCACCATCCAGTGCTGGGCATACAGAATCTTGGAGGAAAACAGCTTGAGCTTCCTGTTCTAAGTGGAGGCAAACAGATCTGTTTGAGGGATACCTCATCTGTGGCCTATTTCCTGGAAGTCCTCTTTGTTTAACATCCATTTATGAGGGTCTTCCATGGATCTGCTCAGAAAACTAGGAAGAGCATTGTCTTCTGATGGAATGTAAACAGCCTGTTTACTTTTATAACTTGATCCCATGTCAGAAGAGCTAGTCTGGACAGTTGGTAGGACCTGCCCCTCACCCATTTGTTAATGTACCACATGACTGTAGTGTTGTCTTTAAAAATCCTGAGTGTCTCTGGATTTCATGGATGAGAAAACACCTGAAGGGCTTGAAAAAGAGCTGCCATTTCCTTGACAATGATGTGTTCATTCACCTGTTTTGGGGAGGGGCATTGGCTTTGAACTTTTGTGGAATCTATTCATGCTCCCCAAGCCAGATCTGATGCATTAGCTATATGGGTTATATATCTTGTCAAATATATAACAGCCAACCAGCTTCAAAAGCTTCAGTGCACCTTCCACATGCCCAAGCCATCTCAAGTGCCAAGCCCTTCACAGCTTTCATGCCAAGAGGGAGAGAATGAGAGAGAGATAGAGGCTGAGTCCTAAAAGGACAATTCTAGGAACAAAAAAAATAAGAATTTACAAGCTGGCAAAAAGACACACCAAAAAAACTAGGGTGGGTTGAGGGAGGGAGTGGCTACGGCTGCAGTTGTCATTTGAACACCCACCATTATGGTATGTTTACTTACAGATTTGTACTATGTTCATCACACTGATCACTGCTGCAGTAGCTTAGCTATAGAGGTAGATTATCCTAGCTTACTACATTTGGTACGTGAAAGGGTAAGAGTCCAGGAGCCTCTGGAGGTCCTAGCCAAGCCTAATGTAGACCTAGAGAAAGAAGCTTGTAATGCCTTGTAAACATATGTATGGAGGGCTAAGTTGCTGGTTCCAGAACACTTCTAGAATCCAACCCTTTCCAAAAAGCCACAGATGAAACCAAGGCTTTGAACATGGCTGGAACACTATTGTTGTGATGAGTATAACAGGTAGCCTTAGACAACCATTTGGAAATAGTCTGTTTTGACACAGGTTGTCCCCTCTTCTTACCTTCAAAAGAAGTGAACACTTGATCCGAATATCTAAAAGATTTAGTTCTGTCAAGACAGTACCTGAATTGTCTTTGGACATCCAAGGTTTATGCAGTATCCTTTCTCCTCATTTTAGGTTCCTGAAAGAAAATGGGGAGATGGATAGTTTGGCTTAAAGAAACCTTGGATACCACTTTAGTCATAAAAGAAAGATTAGTTCTCAAATAAATCCTGTCTCTGTGGAAAATAAGATAGGGTTGACTCACCATAAGAGTTTGAAACTCAGATACCCTTCTTGCAGAGATCACAGCAATCAGTTCAATTGTTTTCCATGTTAAGAACCTCAATTCAGCCAGGTTAGCTAGTTCAAATAGAGCAAGTGTTAGCTGCTGTAACAGAAAATTATGATCCTAAGGAAGGGCCACTCATTTTTTAAAGGCTTTTTAAGCAAAATCCCTTTTGAAAACATTTTGACATGAGAATGCATTGAACCACTAGCCCTGAATGAGGGCTAGTTATGTCACTGGCACCAACTAGAAAACCTTTTCCATTTGCTAACATATGACTGTCTACTGGCATGATTTCTTGCCTCTGTTAGTACCTGCTGCACGTCCTCAGTAAACAGATACATAAAGGAATTAATTCCCTATAATCCAGACAGTCAGTTGAAGTTGATTGGTGTCGAGGTGCATCAAACACCAATAATCTTGTGTAAGTAGATCCATTCTGTTTGGAAGCTTGTGGTAATTGCCCCTGGCCATTTTCTAAGGACAGGAGTACCACTGTTGCATGGGCCAGAAGGGAGTTACCACATTGATCTTGGGAGACTCTTTCTGAATCTTCAGAAGTACTCTGGATATCGATGGAAAGGGTGGAAAAGCAGACAGGAGCATTCCTATCTAAGAAAAAGAAAAGACATCTGTCTTCCAGGCTTTCTTGCATGGAGTACTGAAGCAAAATCTTGCCAGCTGATTATTCAGATAGGAGGCCTACTTGAGGAACTCCCCACAGATGTATCAAATCTTGGAAGACCCCTTGATCTACATTCCATTCATAAGGGCCTGCCCTAGTCCTACTAAGCTTACCTGCCACACAGTTTTGCTCTGACAGACTGTAGGATGCCTGCAGAGTGCGACTGCTGTGAAACTATATGTCAAGCGAACATGGCTAGTCTGCAAAGGGGGTAAGGCCTGGTTCTCCCTTGCTTGTTGATGTATTGCATGACTGTGGTATTGTCTGTAAAAATTTGAAAAGGTCCCAAGGACCAAAGATAATTCAGATGTTTGAGTGACCTGATCAGGCCAAGCACCTCATTTATATTTATGAGCTTGTGTCTGTTCTTGGTGTCCCACATATCTTGCACCTTTTAACCTTCCTGAAACTGCTCCCCAATCAAAGTCCAACCTACTTTGGAACAGGGAGAGAGAGAAGGGAAGATCCAAATTTAGGGATATTTGCTGTCTTTACTGAGTGATTTCTTCTGACAAATCCCAGCACTAGGATTTGAAAAGACAAACGATATTGGTGCTGGGACCAGAGAGACTTCAGATACCATTGCATCTTTGTCATATGGAGTCTAGCCAGGAGTATTATGAGAATCATAGATGCCATGAGACCCAAAATCCTGAGGTATTCCCTCATAGTGACTGAAGTATGAGTTTAAATATAGATCTATTTTTTTTCATATGAAAGAAAAGCTCTTTGAATTGAAGTGTTTAGCTTACGCCCCCAGGAACACAATCCTGTGTAGAGTCACCCAAATGACAGATTCCTAACACTTTGAAAAAGACTCTGGAAAGATAAGTAAGTCATCTAAATATGGAAAAATGTGGATACCCCACAGCCTGCGATGAGCTATAACTGGAGCTATACACTTTGTGAACAATCTTGGTGCAGTGGATACTCCAAACGGTTAAGGCAGAGAACTGATAGTATGATCCAGACACAGAAAACCTTAAGAAACACCTGAGGTCTGGATAAATAGGGATGTGTTGATATGTGTTTTTTACATCTAGTTTTACTAGGAAACTTGAATGAGTAAGGAGATGTAGTAGGTTGTGAAGTGACGGCATTTTGAACTTGAGCACTATCACAAACGGGTTTAGGAAAGGCACATCCAGAACTGGTCTCCAAGATTTTTGTTTCTTTGGCACTAAAATCAACCTTGAATAAAAACCATCCCAATCTGGAAAGGATGAACTGTTTCTGTGACTCCCTGGGACAGCATGTGATGAAGTACAAGGGAAACTAAAAGAGTCTGATATGGTGGATGAGGTATTACCTCCTGAAAAGGAGGTATTTCCTCCGACTGACTTCTGTGACCTTGATGGATATTCTTCAGAACCCATTTGTCTGAAACTATCCACTGCCAAAGAGATAAATAGAGATTCAGACTTTCTGTAAGGTCAAAGGGAGTGCCAGGGTAGGAGGGGGAAGCAAGGTCCCTTATACGGTCATTCTGACTTGTTGGAATGTCCTTAAATTGGGGGGGGGGGTTCCTGGAGTCTTTTCAGAACTCCCTTGCCATTTACCTGCATTTTGTTGAAACTATTTATTCTGTTTTTTTGTCAACAATGGATGAGTGTGGGTCATAGGTGAGTACTAGGCTAATTGTCCTTGTGGGCCATTTTAAGTCTAGCCGATTACCCGATGTGTGAATCAAACCTTGCACCTCGTGTCTGCAAGGTAAACACTTTAACCATTATGCCAACCTCTCAAGGTAAGAAAATCCTTTAGAAAATTTGGAAAAGGAGGGCTGTAAAATCTTAAGAAATTCCCTGTATTAACCAACCCCCTTTATCACACTTTTTAATAACCTCTGCAGCAGATGAAATCTAAATCTCTAGCCAAAGGAAATTTTAAAATCTCATTTTTAACATCATCTAAGAGCTTCTGAGAACACAGCCAGCCAAACCTCCACAACACAGTATTAGTGGCCAATGCCCTGGACAAAGTATCATCTGAGTCATATACACACACTGTAAACAATAAGTAGTACCCAGTGCAATAGAAGAAACTAAGTTATTTTAAAAAAAGATTTTTCCTCATAAGAATAAACTGTAGACAAAACATTCTTCACACTTTCATAATTAGTCAGAATATACATTAACATATGAGCCTGACAATTCAAAATTCTGAAAATCAAAGTTGCAGAAGCATATACTTTTTCCCATACTTTTCAATATCTTCTCTTCCTTATCAAAAAGTGTACAATTGGAATTAACCTAATATGTAGCAGCAGTAGGATTAACTAAATCTATAGCTGCTGGGTCAGGTTTGGGAAGATTGTATAAAAACTTAGAAGCCTGAGGAACTTTATATATTCTATCTCCCTTTTTAGGGGCAACTGGCTTACTATAAGGAATACTGCAGGCAGTGACAGACAGACAGACACACACACACACACACACACACACACACACATACACACACACACACACACACACACACACACACACACACACACACACACACACACACACACACACACACACACACACACACACACACACACACATCTCCAAAGCTGACAAACTGGAAGAATGGGTGAAGGTTCTGAAAACTCCTTCTGTAACATCTCATATCATTTTTGAGGACTGAGAAACCTCTGTGTTCTCCCGCTGAAAACACTGGTACAGTTTGGAAATAGTCTCAGAGAAAGAGAAACCCCCCACAGGAAGAATCAGAAACTGAGGTCTCCTCTAAGTCTGAATCCAAAATCTGAGGAGAAAACCCTATACCTGTCTCTTCATCTTCCAGTCCACATTCAGAATCTGGAATCTCTTCAGGAAAAGAGGTGTCCATCTTCCTTTTACCAGAAACCACCTTACAGAGGGATCAATAGCCCGAATTAAATCCTGAGCCAGACCCAGTAAACTGCTCCTGTTTAAGGAAATTTGAGTGGTAGTAGATACATGCTTAGTTTTCTGTTTCTTTTTGACAGGAAAAATGGAGCCAACTGTTTTATTAATGGCAGCAGCAGCTGTCCCAGGGAATGGGCACAACATTCTGACAAAACTGGAAAGTCTTCCTTATTCCCTCTCTCAGGACTGACAAGAGTCTTTCTTTCTTTTGCCCACTGAGGGAATCCCAACAGTCACAGAGGATGTAGCTAACCCCTGGCCCATAATGGGTCTAGGTGCTACACTAGAGGAATCTGGGGTAAAAGATGAGTGTTCTCAGGAACAAAAAATGGCCACAGCAGAGTCACCCACCAGCAGCTGATGCAAAATGCTAGCCTGCTGTGATGGTAAAGGTTATTTACTTAACTTTTTTCTTTTTGTGGTAAGAAAGACTGACTGTGGTACAGGTAGCTGTTAAATAAATACAAATAAATGAAATACAATAAGTATGCTCAGTGTTCTCAGATAACATTGAATTCATTTCAAAATAAGCTCAGTGTTCTCAGTTAACATTTAATTCAGTTCACTACACAGCACTCAATATCCACATAACCTAACCATACTACCATTTTAGAATGGCTGTCCCTTTCAAATGCTTGACATATCTAGCAGTGAACAAGAAATCAGAGAAAGTGACATCTTTGTCAGGGGCGCATTGTCCCACAAATTAATTACATACAAAGATAAGTTGTGTTAGATTCATGTGCAGGAATTACCAGCCTCTGTATTTTCCTCACTTTTGCTCAGATGGCTGGTCAGTAGCAACCTGCCCTAGTCCTGTCCCCGTATCTCTCAACTTTCCAGATTTTTGCAGAATGTCCAGACGTTTGTCTCATAATTTTGGTCTGTTCCTCATAAAATGTGTGGTTCCGGGCAAATCACTAAGAACTGACATACAATTGAGTTTCAGACTTCATATACATAAAATACAGGTTAACCCAGATCCCAATATTCTAGCAACTTTCTTAGTTTATAAGAACAGTATTTAAAATCTGTCCCTATTTTTGGGCTTTTGTCCCCCAATTAGTTTAGGCTTTGTCCAGATTTCTTGCTTCAGGAGGTTGGGAGTTTTGCTTGTCCCCACAATCATTTTATATATAAGAAATACTTTAAATCAGCAGTCCCCAACCACCAGGCCACAGACCGGTACTGGGCCATGGATCATTTGGTACCGGGCCGCCAGGCATGGAGTGAAACGAAAAAGTGAATGTGTGTATGTACGTGTATGATGTGTGCCAAAAATACAAATTACTAGAATGAAGCAGAGTGCTAGCAGGGAACCCACAGGTTATAAAAAAAAAACAGAATGAGTATCACCTCTACTATATGGGAGGTGCAGCTAAATCTTTTTTATAGTTGTTGTGGATGTTACAGATGTAACAAGATGGCCTATAGACATTAGCATGGATTGGTACTTGCTCTATTTTAAGATTTTTTTTTATGGATCATTTTGAATATTTAAACAAACACTCTGCCTTATTAGTATCAAAACATCCTTAACAATGGTACTGCCACTTCCTTCTCAAAACAATTAGTAAATGTTGGATGTAAAGAATGGATTTCCATAGATAAATCTTTACATGTACCCATTTTTGCATTTCCTTCCCACTCCAGCTATACCCTCAGCTGTCACAGCTATCTTACACTGCATTTCTCAATGGTTCTCTTTCTTGCTGCCACCAGATTTACATTTATTGCTAATGGAACCCACTGACTCCACAGGAAGATGACTTTATGGTACTCAAGTATACTATTCAGTGAGTGAGTGAGTGAACCAAGGACCTTTTGCGCACCACTGCATCAAAAGCTTTCATGTGTATAGCAGCTGGTAAAGATTTCTACGTGTGACAGTGGTACATAAAATTATGTCACACCATCATTGCCAACCCCATCCCCCTACCCATTTAGCATGCCACCTGCAAGACTCCTAGTCTCTACCAGAGGTCATACAGATGGCAGTTTCTTTACACAAATTCTGCAGTGTAGGAAACCTGGGCATCAGCCATTTCATTCTGTTCATCCCAACAGACCCTATCAGTACCCCAAGTATGTTTTCAAGCTTGAGTCACAAGCAGTGCTAATGGACATCTTACCTCTGTGCAATCCAGCCAGCCATTTACATGTAGCCATTTTATATAAAAATGACAGTAAAAATATCTGGTATGTCAGTGGTGCTTTGAAAGATCTTACCAGTCTTCCTTAGGGTGACCAAGTTCATGCTCTTTTTTGCTCTTTTTAACAGTTTGAAAAATAATTTTCATCTGTCCTTCTATTTAACGCAAACTGCACCACCTACTGATGTTGTACCCTTTTATTTCCCTCCTAATCCTAATACTTCTGCACAGAAGCCTGAATTGTTTGCTTAGTATTAGTGCTTGGTGAAGGTTTTTCATATGTTATTTTTTTCCTATTAATCAGTTGTTTAACTGATAAGGCAAACACTTGTAACATCTGTCCTAGTACTTGTAGCTGTGTGCTTTACAATGCAGATCTTAAAGTGCTCTATCTGTAGAATCTTGTATTTAAAAAAAAGGGACTCACACATGCCAAGAGACGGTAGATGCATTAAAGTGCATGTCCTTCTGAACTGTAGACTGTGCTTGTTGGAAATGCCAGTTTTGTGTGCGAGTCTCATCAGTATACATGGTTTCTGAAATAGCAAACATTCATTCTAATGAAGATACCCGTCAGAGCTTACAGAATATGTTTGTTCCACACTGCATTCACTTTATCTGCTAATCTGGCATTGAACAATGTAAATCAAATATTATTAAATGGTTATATGTACTCAATCACAAATGTAATATATTTTTTTGTCTTTTGGCAGGTGGTAACATTCCCATATGGGATGTACGCAGAACTGTTCTGAAAAGGGTGTATGCTGTTTCTTTAAGGTGCATTCATACTAAATAATATGTTTTCCAAAGATTTTTGACACTGACATTACCTACATATCAAACAGCATTTGCTTTTAACAAACATCAAGAGCAAACCAGCCCATAAGTGCAGGGGCAGGCCACTGGCAACCTATGGGACTGATTGATAGAAGAGGGAAAGTGAACTTCATAAAAACAGAGCATCAAATGTGAAGTCCAAGAGAAAGAATAGGTACCGCCCCATGAAGACGTCAAGGGAGCAGACAAGTCAGAGCCTAGGGCAAAAAGCGGTTGGTAGAATGTGGTGACTCATTACAGTACACTGGCCTCCAGCCACATCAAAAAAGAGGGTAAGACATTGGGAGAGAGGAAAAAGAGTGAAGATTAAGTAAGTAGGTAACATTATTACATCATCTTACTCTGTGAGGAACACATTGGAAGCTTCCAGGCTCTAGGGCAGAAAAGTATCAGGAGATGACTATTTCATCATACAGGTAAAGGAATTGAAAGAATGCAACAACAAAGGTGATGATGTGGTAATTTAAGGGAATGGATATTGATCAGCTTGGAGAAGTGAGTCAAAGCTGTGTTAGAGGACGGAGAAGAACTGTAGAAGTAAACAGGCTATAGGAATTGGTTAAGGATACAGTACTCAGGGCTTTGGATAAAGATACTTGAGGAACCATCAAAACTACAAAAAGAGTAGGTCAAAGTGGCTACATTGAAAGGTGAAGCTAGGAATGAGAGCAAATACAAGGCATACAAGTAGAAGAAGAGAAGATTGGGAGGTGCAAGAGATAGGAGCATGTCATGTCATTGAACGTAACTTCAGTAAAAGCAAAATGAGAGAGTGATGTTCGCCAAAATTACTTTTACCAACAAGAGTTTGCTTTTTTTCTCCACAGTTGTGCAGCCTCTGCGCTGCTATATATATATATAAAATTGGAGCATGTGGAGGTGTCCCTCCACATGGAGGGTGAGCCCCTCCCCCGCAAAAACAAAACTGTTGAGGTGTTCATCAAAGGTGGTTTCAGCAAATGGTTTTAATTTTTTTCCCCATATGCTAAAATTACCTTTGATAACTTGACCTGAATCAGCAGGAGGCACATGCAAAAGGACAACAAAGAAAGTGAAAACAGGTAGAAGCAGTCAAGAAGGAAAACCTTTTTGGCTATACAGCAGAAAAAAGGTAGGATAAAACAGAGCTGGTGTTTTGGGACAAGAAAGACTATGAAATAAAGGGAGACTGAGAAAAAAGCAGAAGTATTAAATGAATGAATACTTTGCTTCAGACTTTACAAAGGAAAACCAGGTGTATTTGCTATGCTGGAAGGGAGGTAGGGCAGAGATGGGACAGCAGTGTGTAGATACACGGATAAAGAGGGATGATGTTAAGAGAGAGCTGGCTTCTATAAGGGTGGAAACAGCATACAAACGGGATGGGCCATATCCTACACACCTCAGGAATGTAGACAGTGTATTGCTACATCTCCTGATAAAATAATCTGCAGCAATGTCAGAGGACTGGAAACAGCAAGTGGGGTACTCTTGTACAAGGAAAAAGCAGGGAATATCCAGGGAATTGTTGGATTCTCATCCTAAAAACATTGGCATGGAAGGTCATGGAGAGAATCTTTGGGAAGAAGCTGGCTACTTTCCTAAAGGACAGCAATCTCCATTACAACAATCAACAAAGAGATGAGGGCCAATTGAAGCTACCAGCCAAACTTAATCCAGTTTTATGGCAAAATTACATGACAACCTAACACAGAGAACATGTAGACCACAGTCTACCTGGACTTCACCAAGATCTCTGACTCAGTCCTACTACGTGACTACTAGAAAACTGGAGGGGCTGAGTAGGATAAAGACTAAAAACTGGATTTATGAATGGGTAACTGGTAGGTCAGACAGGGTTCTAGTGGGAAAAACAGTATTGGTGATTACAAAAGTGACTAGACACAATTAGGTACAGCAGTGGAGGGTGATGAAGAGACTAAGATGGTTTTTGAAAAGCTTCCCAAATGGCTTGAAAGATGGCATATGAAATTACTTGCCAAAAAAATGCAAAATCCTGCACAAAGGTCACAACAACCCTGGTGTGAAGCATCAGATGAGGAGAGTCAAACAAATGGAAACACGACAGAAAATGGTCCTGGACTAGACTACCAGAAGAAAACTGAGTGTGCAGTACCCACAGTCAGTAGAAAGATGGGGCCTATTCTCAGTGAGACAGACCTCAAAAGCAAAAAATGGGCACTCTTGCTCTGCTAGGCCTTAGATGGGCCACACTCTTCATTTTTGTGTAGAGAACAAATGGAAACAGGAAGCATGAGTTAGCCAAGACTAATGATGGGGACTCGTAATACCGCAAAAATATATCAAAAAAAGCAAAACTAGTTTTACATAAATTATTGCTTACACACACACACACACACACACACACACACACACACACACACACACACACACATGTACAGATACATGAACACATTATGTAGGCTCTAGGTGACCCTACAGAAGTCAGACATTTTGAGCCCAATCTACAACAAATTTATTTATTTACTCTGTGCTGACCAGGCTGCTCTAACTAGGTCAGTGTCCCCTTGTCAGGGGAGACCCAAGGTGTTTTTCTACTGATGGGAGAAATTAGGCCAGGGCACTGGGTAACTTCCCATACTCTTTTTTTTAATAAGAGCTTTAATGCCTCATCCAAGAAACAGCATAATCAGGAGTGCAGCACCCCCCTCCCACGCCCCACTGTAGTGTCAGTATTAGGAAATTAATCCAAGTACCTAGTCTGAGAATAAAAAACACAGCTTTCTTATCTTCCAGCACCAGTAAAATACTGTGATATATTTCACAAAATTTATGTGACTGTAAGTTTTGTTTTGTTTTTTTGCATGAGGGCTGTGGTTCTTGCATGCTACATATTTAGGGGCTTTTCCCCTACATCCTCAATACTACCTCCAAGGTTGCGCAGACTCATGGAAAGAAACAAAATGTACTTCCTTTCTGGTTGGTGATTAGCACAGTGGGTGCAAAGTCCCCACAGTGGGAAGGGACACAGAGAACACAATTCCAATGCAAAAATGCATTAACCTAGGGTATTATTGTACTATATATATATATATATATATATATATATATATATATATATATATATGTGTGTGTATATACACACATGGGATAGTACAGTTTTGTACCTACCATAAATGTAGATGTCCGAACTGGATAGCATCTGCAGTCATAACAAGTGGGTTGTCCTGTCGTCAGCAGCTCCCCCAGTCAGCCGGTTCCAAAGTCCGGTCGGCTGATGTCGCTCGTCCCTCCATCCCCATCTCTCTCTCTGGTATCTTGTCTAAGCATCAGCACCATTTCCCATTTTCTTTTTGTTTGTGCCCCCCCCCCCAGTAGCCCTCTTGCTTGCTAAAAAAATAAAAATTTGATAATGTTTAATGTTTAAGAATAGATACCAACAAACACATATATGTACATATATACAAACAAATACACCATAAAAGACTCCCCAACAGCAGCTAGCTATTAGTAAAAAACCTAGAGTACCACAGACAAGTAGCCGCCTCAATAATGTCTTTGTTTGCCACTCCCTAAGAAAGCTGTGTAGTGGCTGCTGTGCCCGTCATGGAAGGAGTAACAGTATCGTATGCAATTTTGTACATCCAAGGTATGCAGTATTCTTTCCTCTGTTTTGTGGGTTGGGAAAGAAGGTAGGTAGGTGGATTGCCTGGTTTTTAACACTCTTGATACCACCCTTGGCATAAATGTACATCCCAAGTGTTTCTGCTTAATATCTGCTAGAGGAAGTGAAACCGGTAACCTTGATCATTTGTTCCCTGGTAGGGATTTAGGATTAAGTCACACTGGTTGTGCTGATGTAACTTAGCTTTAAACATGATCCGCAAGTGTTCCCTTTAGCTGCTGCCATTGGAACTGTTCTGCATGGCATGCAAGGTTTTTCAAAATTGGAGAGGGAGCCCAGGCTGGTCAGTTATATGTCTGATTCATCGTTCATCTGTACTTTGAGCAGTTTTCTCGGTTTCGCCGAAAACGAGACACTCGATTTTTGTTTTTGTTTCGGTTTCGCGCCCGCTGGGTCCGCGAAAGTGCGGCTATCTTTGGCGCTTTTAGGGATCGGATAGGATCCGAGTACATAAAATACGCACCGAAAGAACCTGTAACTGTTCTGAACTGTGGCCAAAACGTTTCTGAGCTCGTCGTGAGCACAGGTGGAACGGCCCACAGGAAAGCCTAACAGGCTTGGGCCTAACAAGGCACAGGCAGGGGCCTTTGAGGAGTAAGAGTGTTGTTCTTTTTCTTTAACAATTGTCTTTTCTGACATCGGCTGAGGCAAGAAAGAGTCCCCAACGGGGTACTTAGCTTTAGAAGTTAGTAGTATTAGTTCGCAGAAGTAAATCTCTCCCCCGACCCGGGCGCACTTGCGAACAGCTTTGCTTCGCCGCGCTGCAAGAAAGACTGAGGAAAATGGCGGCCGGCTGCTTTTTTATACCCAGCAAATAGAACAGAGATGACGGCCGGATGGAGTGCGGACGACATCAGACGACGCCCCGGCCGACTGCCTGGCGACCTGACGACTGGACAACCACAGGAGTTATGACTGCAGATGCATCCATGAAGGACATCTGGACACATACTCGACTAGCATATGTCCGAATCACAAAACATTGAACACAAATACATGAAAGTGCTTAACATCACCAAGCGCTTCCGTGTATGTGTGCCTGTTTCATAGATCGTGCGAGTAAGAGAAAATTCCCTTTTCCCCACTGTAGTGCGATCTCGGAGTTAGAATAATAAAGTAGGGGGTGTTGGGGGTGCAGGGAGCAAAGCCTCCCTGCAGAAACGTAGATTTTTTTTTTAACTACATATACATGGAAGCGCTTTTTGATGTTAAGCACTTTCGTGTATGTGTGTTCAATGTTTTGTGATTCGGACATATGCTAGTTGAGCATGTGCCCTAGACCCATATACACATACACATACACACACATACAAATACAGACAGAGAGATCAAGTGCAAGCAGACTGTGGATTCTGTGATTGTTAGACAATGGATGTTTGTACACCAGACAATTCAGCTAAAGGAAGTTATAGTGAAAGTCTTTTTTGCCTGCTGAAGTCCTAGTGTGGAAGTTCCCAAATGAAATTAAGCATGTGTAGGCTTATCTAATTACCTTCTTTTAGAGTGACTCTACATCCATAATATATTCTCATTAGATTCCAAATGTTTGTCATTCTGCAGAATAAGGATTGTGTAAAATAAAGCTGACAGAAGACTAGAATTAAAAGGGACCCACTGTTTACATTGTTTACTTGCATCAGTGAAGCAAGCAAATAGATGAATTATTATGAAAGAACATGTTCTGTACATTTTACTGAGACCTAAACAAAGAAAAAGTAAACAAGTAAATTTTTTCTTGATTTTTCAACAAAATAGATCAATTTGGCAGGTGTTTGAGTTATACGACTGACATTCAATTCAAATGTCTTATAAAAAACACATAAAACAGTAGATTAAAGTAATAAAATGTAACCACTGCAATGCACGATGAAGTGAATGTTGAGATTCAGTAATAAAGTGGGTTAAAGAGCATTGAAGATACAGAATGATGACACTGTAATGTTTAATTCCACTAGGTTTAATTGGGGAAAAAGTTAAGGTTGGAAGGATGCATTCCGAATGACAACCGGGCTAATGCTGTATTTTAAATATATTTATAAAATATCAAGAATATTATATTAAATAACTTATTTAATTTTATATAAAAAACTCTTCCTCCTCTTGCTTTCCATCACCACGCTTTGTTTGAAAGTGCTGTAAAACAATGTCCTGGGTTTCACAGTTTGCCATTTTACTTATGGCAGCAAGTGAGATACTTTGGGTCTGATTAAAATCTGAATCAGTTTCTGAAAGTCTCCCAATTATGTCTTTGTTAATCAAGTTACTTTGCTCTGTCCTTTGATCTGGAAGACAATTGTTCAAAATTTTGGAAAACCCAGTAAGAGGATCTGAATTATAGTCAGATGAAACTTCTGAACCTCCTATTAAAATGCCTGTATCAACATTCATCTCAAATTCTTGCTGCACTTTAACAGAAGTCATGTGAAAGTAGTTACTTTTTTGGACGGCTGTACTGTTACATTCACCACAATGAGATGATGACACAGGACTGCTACACTTTGAAGAGCAACAGGAACTGCTTCTAGGTGTACTGCAAGAGCTCTCTGAAGCAAACCCTTCATATTGGTTACAAGTTTCTACTGACTGTCCTTTCTGGAACTCATCTACAGTCCTTAATTTCTGGGTTTTGCGATTCCTCAGCACAGCTGGCAGCTTTCTGTCTTTACTACTGACTATTTTACTCAAAGGAAATTGAGTCCTTCTATATTGCATTAAGTTGCTCAAGATGTTTTTGCAGGAACAAACGGGTGGCTGGGAGCTTTCACAACTTCTTTGGGAGTGCTGACTGCTGTCTTGAACCTGTCAACACAAAACATTAGCAGATAATTATCAGGTATTGCATTGATTCGACAGCTACTGAACTTCCCTCCCACATCCTTAAATAATAACAAATTTAACTCAGAGATTCATTTGAAAGCTGTGTATTTTATTCACATATCTTAATCAGAAAATTCACACTACTCAAAACTGCCTGCTCTTAAGCGTGACATGCAAATGTGGTCATAGTAGCCTAATGGATAAGGCCAAGGGTGTAGCTTGGCATGCTCAGTGTACTCAAATAAGTACAATTTTTCTACTCGAAACTTCAACACTCAAAAAGCACAGAATGTTTAGAATGGTGCAAATGAATATTTAGCATACAGGGGTATAGAAATAATGCTTGCATGAAAGGAATACACCTCTAAAAACAGCTTTTTATGGGAATAAAGGGAACAGTTGAAAATAATGTGTCATCTTCCTATATGTATTGGGGGAGCATTTTGAAGGTTGAGCACATTTAAAATAATAGTAACAACATTAGGTTTGAGTACAATGTGTAAATTTCTGACTATACCCCTAGATAAGGCACTGGCCTCCTAAGCCATGGATTGTGAATTCAAGTCCCATCTGGGGTGATACAACTTTCATACAGCTAAACGATTTACACAGCATCACTGTAAGTAATTGCTGTTGGAATCACAGCCTAGCATGTAGGATATAACTTACATTAGATCTGCTTTCTTTTCCATTGTGCTACATGGTCAGTGTGGGTACAATGGTGTCATCCCTTCATACCCATGGAATCTGTACACTGCAGAAACTTTAGTAAATAATATTTCTGCACTTTAATATACAATACCCAGAAATGTGACCTATTTGATGCTGACATTATGTCACTCACTACTGCTGCATTCAACATTCATAAATACTAGACGATTATATAGATACTCGGGACAATAAAGAAGGCATTGTTTTTCACACGTATTTCTGATTTAGCACATTAAAATATGTTTTAAACACACAGCACTTAACTTGATGTTGACAGCATATTTCCTGCTAAACTAAAGACAAGTCAGATCAATCTGAAAGGATAAAGAACATTTTTACCATTACAACAAAGGGCACTATGAAACTGTACCTTTATTTCATCATGTTTCAAGATGGGATTTCAATGTACACATAAAGTGCATACATACATACATACATACATTAAAGCACACATGACACTCATGAACTAACTGCAGCTCTGTGTCACTCAGGTCATTCAACAATTAAAAATTCAGTCAAAAATGTATCAGTCTGAGATGTGCAGGATAATGGAGTATCTAGAAGTGGACAAGGTTTACCCTTAGGTCCTCACAAGAAAACACATTGAAATGTGTTGCCCGTGCATTTTCTGTTCATAGGTTCATAGATTCATACTAGGCTAACTACCCTTGCAAGCCATTTTAAGCCAGTTTGGGTTGTATTTGTTCTGGCATCTTATTCCTCATTCCTGTTTATATTAACTGCCTATATAGTGTTAAAAGATGAGATCACACTGGCAGGAGAAACAGTAGAAAAGAAATGCATTTTAAAATACATTTTGCTTCTTATCCAAGGCAGTATGATATCAAGACTCAGTATATTTAAGTAGGGTGTATGCCCAGTCTTACAACTAAAATGCTTTTTGGTGCACTGCTCATTTTTTATACTAAGAGGTTTGATTTCTGCAAACTGAGTAGTATACACAGGTAGTGGGAGCTTATGCAGAGACCAGACACCTAAGGACTGAAGTTCCAAATCTGGTTTCTGCCCTGAATAGTCAAGTTAAGCAAAGCTGCTGCTTTAAAGACATTACCTCCTATGTAATCAAGTTAGACGTGGTACCATTTCTGCTGGAATAACACTTCCAAGGCTAATGGGATATTTTTTTCTGTTTTAACATTGCAAAAGGCAATACTAGACAACCAATTGGTCAGCTGCACTGTGATATGACAACAAAAAAGGTGGGAGGTACTCCCCTAAGTACACATTGGCCTGTCTAAACAGTAACCATTCTATTCTCATTGTATCAGGGTTGTATTCCAATAGTCCAATTTCCCAAGCCCGTGAAAGGAATGGTCTTGAAATAAAACTGACAAGTAACTCATTAATATGAAATAATTTTTCTAATATGGAGAAGGGCCTACAAAATGCAAGAAACATTTTTAACTGGCAAATACCAAGTAGTCCTTGATGGGTTCTAATTCCCTATCATTTAGGAAAGATGACTATTACTGGAAACAGAATTTTCCAAGTCATAAAGTTCATGTCAGCTGAGACCAAAAGTCTGAATGGAAATGAACCACAATAGTAAAAAAACTGGGATAATAAAGAGAGATTGATTGTTTGCTAGGTGAATCTCCCTGTGCCTACAGACCCATCAGTTTCATCATTAATTGGATAATGCCCATTCATTCATTCCTCTACTCAAGGGGTTCATCCCAGAACCAAGGTAACAGCTGTCCAAGATGGGCCATCATTCAGGCAGCCATGAGGGTGTTCTGCACTCTCAATGGCACCATAGCAATGACAGCATTTGGATTGTAGCTGTACCTCTCTCTCTTGGTAGTGATGTGAGCACATTCATCACCAAAACAACCACCTAAGCCCCTTTGTCTGCACATACGTGCTCCTTGAAATGCACTGCCAATGGCTACTGTCACCAGATTGGGCAGTGAAGCCCACACCTTCCTTGCACTGGTTCCCTGCATTATGACAAGCCTCTGTCACCACAGCAGCAGCATGAGGCATGCAGAAACCACAATCACACCTCCAAAGATAGGCATAGCCATCTCCCCTGCCTGCACTGTCAAGCACCTTAGCCACCATTCAAACTCAGGATGCCTAACAGTCTTTATAATCAAAGGAAAAATTCACTTAGAAAAAAAATCTCTGTTTACGATTATAGTCTTTGTACTTTTGTGGTGTCAGAGATTTACTGCCCAGCTGACATTAAACACAATAATTCTCCTTTTGCTAAATCACATCTGGAATTTCTAAGTCCACAGCACAAAGTACAGATTCTGTAGTGAATCACACTTTTAGTGATGAAAATGACAATAATACATTACAAAATGACATATATGAGCAAACTGTGACTGAAAGGCAGATGTTAGCTGCTAGAAGCTACAGTGTATTGTAACCTTCATCCTCTTAGCAAGATAGAGCTTCCCTGTGTTAGACCAACTTTGGAGCACTTGAAGAAAACAGATTATTTGTGTTTAAGGAAAGTAAGGTTAATTAATGTTCATCTCTATTATGCCTGTTTAATCACTACCAGCTGACTTAGCTCTACCTTTGCTTTTGAAAATCTTTACTGATTTAGCAGTACAACACACAGAGGATCATGATGGATTCACTAACCACAACCCACTATTTATCTGTTGGAGAAATGGATGCCAGGAGGTCCATTTTGATTACACACAACTAGTAGTTTATGTTCTAAGAAATCTAATTATAATTCTTTACAGTACATGAAGATTTAGCTGCACTGATTTGCTACATGTCAGAGAAACAGAGTAAAGAAAAATGGTGTTGTACAGCTTTCAACACAGCTATCTCAAAACCAGAAGAAGTGAAGTGTACTTCAGCTCAAGCAACAACTTTAAATTCTGTTAGACATTTGACTCTTCTGCACTTTTTCCAATGCAGCAGAATGAAGTCTTTTCCAACTTTTAAAGCCGTTAAGGCTTCCAGTACTGTTGTGTTGTGATTACTGTTAAACGTCTAGCATGAAACTATAGTATTACAGTGCTGAAATGTGCTTAAACTTTGTTAAAAAGAGGATTAACTAAGTTGTCCTCTTTCTAATTTTTAGAGCATAACTGTTGCTCTCCTTGTATTGCACATATAAAAATCACTGTGTACATTCAGTACCAATTACATTTTTATCAATTCCCTAATTAAGCAAATTAACCAATCTGTTTTAACAGTTATTTCAGTCCATCTTGACCTTGCATTCTTCTTGAATCAATGCTGTAGTTTACACAACATATTACACACACACACACACATACATATATATATATATATATATATATATATATATATATATATGTATGCATATATGTGTGTGTGTGTGTGTGTGTATATATATATATATATATATATATATATATATATATATATATATATATATACACACACACGCACACACACACACACGCACACACACACACGTGCAGCGTGCGCACACACACACACACACACACACACACACACACACACACATCTTTAAGAAATAATCTTGCTTTATAACAACAGAACAGGATTATGATCTCATGTCAGCACTT
This sequence comes from Protopterus annectens, assembly GCF_019279795.1. Lineage (NCBI taxonomy): Eukaryota > Metazoa > Chordata > Ceratodontiformes > Protopteridae > Protopterus > Protopterus annectens. The sequence goes on along the minus strand of NC_056734.1, from coordinate 438,259,556 downwards.
GTACCATTTCCAGTCTAAAATAAGAATACTTTCTTGATTAGCTGCACTTGTATTTGCTTTACTGTTTTTGAGCATTTTAAAGTGTTTATTTAAATTTTGTGCAAAAATAGTCATTTCTCTGTTTGCTGGATTTTCTATGTGTGCTTCCAGATCTCTTTGCAGAGGGACAGATTTGCCAGAGACTTGGTTGTTGTTTAATCTGCATTGAGAGCTGATTTTGCTGTGCTTTTACATTAAGAAATTCCAGGATCAGACATCTTGTGGAATAAGATGTTTACCTGGTCTCAGCGCTGGGAAGCACTGCTAGTTGTTTAATGGTTAACCTGTACTCGAGGGCTGCTTTTGCTGTCCTTTTACATTAAAAAAATTCTTGGGTCAGACATCTTGTGACAGAAGGTAATTACTCTACTCTGGGCTTTCTGAGTTGGTAAGCACTGGTGAGAGTTCAAAGTGTGGTTGTTTATTGGCTAGAGGGCATAGGAGCCAGTTTACAAGTTTTCTCGACTATAAATCAGGCAAGTTTGCAAGGCTCTTGGTTAACTTACAGAGAACTCTGCAATGTTTTTCCAGTGTTTCAATTGCATCTAGAGAGATCCAAGTTAAAACAAAAATATTTTCCTGATTAATTACACTTGAATTTAATTCTGCGGTGGTGGTGCTGCGGTAGCGTTGTCGCCTCACAGTAAGACGCTGTCCGGTTCGATTCTCAGGTAGAGCGTCTTCTGCGTGGAGACATGCGTAAATGGGCGCCCCTTCGTTGAAGGTTGTGCGTCAGGGCTGGCAACACGGCACGTAAAATCAGCTGCCAATCATTAGCGGACTGAGTCCCGCTGGGCGATCTAACCGGGAAAGCGAGCGAAGACACAACAACAACAATTACACTTTAATTTGTTTTATACAGTGGTCACTACTGTTTTTTTTAACAAGAAGCATCTTTATTAAATTATCACTTATGACATAGGCAATCATACATTTATATAAATGAAAAGAAATCATACTGACATAGTCTTAGTTGCAAGCATTTTACATCACAGACTGTATTGACATGATTTTAGTTGCAAACATTATACATCACTTATAATCTACCCAATCATTGCCAGTCAAACATAACATAGCTCATTCAAATCCTGCCTTCTTTTAAATCTCAATCCTCCCCTGTATGTATCGTTCACACAGTTCACATTTTTCCTATGTAATCTGCCCCTACCCTTTTCTAAAGGTCGCAATTCCAGTTGTTTGATCTCTGTTACTATATTCATTTCTTCTAGAACAGTTGGTTTAGACTTTGATTTTCATTTTCTAGTAATTGCTTTTTTGTCAGCCAGCATGATTAGACTCAACAAGGCCTTACTATGTCTAGGCAATTCAGATTCTGTATCATTGCACAGAAAAAATATTTCTCTAGTTATACCAATTTGCTCACCCAGTATCTCTGATAGTGTAGTCTGCAAGGAACCTTTAAAGTCTGCCAACTCATTACACTCCAAGAAAACATGTTCCCAGTTACGTCTTTCTTTCCCATCACACCTTTGTTGTCTGCCTGATGAAATATTCACTGGAGTTTACTTAGGATACATATATCTATGTAAACATTTCCAAGCAAAAATCCTAAATCTTGTAGATTTTGCTGCATATTTGGAAGACCCCACTGTTTATTTCTGAATTGCTTATAAAACCTCTCTTCCTAATCCTTTCTAACCTCCTCTGACTGTTTCTTATAGTTATCATTTAATATCTTGTATGCTGTGTTAATTATTCTTTTTTTTACAGCAGCTTCTGTTGTAGAATCTACTAAAAACTCTACCAGAGCTGGTCTTTCATTGGGGACCCACCTATTTATTTCTCTTTGCTTATTCTCTGATATCAGTCCTTGTTAGGGAAGGCAATCTCTAACCTGCAGTCCAAATAAATTCTTGGCATCTTCCCATTCTATCATCTTTCTCTCTCTAATTATTTGCTCCCAATACCTTGGTTCCTTTGCCAATTTTCCTCAATAACTTCCAGCCCCCTCTTCCTATTGTTTGTTTTCTTAGTTGCAGTCATCCATATCGGCAGACTCTCCTTTCCCCATTCCCATGTTGGCTTAGTTCTTAGAATACTTTCTGCTACATTATGGATATCATATTCTGTATGATTATTATTCTCCTTAAAGGTCTGCATCCAAAATCCCAGTCTCTCCTTGTTTCTTGAGCTTCCCCCCATTTTACCATCATCCTTTTCCACTTTGAACTATAGGTTTCTGTTTGTGCTATGTATAGAAGCCTTAACTATCTAGATCTGAAATACCCCTTCATAGTGGCCAATCTCAGTCTGCCTTGTTCTACTTCAAGAATCAGCATACCCCACGTGACTCTTGCTGTCTTCTCCTCCCAGATAAAATTCTTCAGCTCTTTATTAATTGTTATCCACAACTTTTCATCAGGTTCATAAAAATATCCCTGACCTGTGTATAAAACTAAAGGGACTGAAAACATTTTCACTGTTTATATTACTATCCATATCCATATAACAGAGATTCCAATTTCTCAGTTTTTGTGTTATCTTTTGTTTAGTCTCTTCCCACATATCCTTAGCTGCCACACCAGAATCTTTTTTAATACATACGCCTAAATACTTCATTTTATCATGCCCCCATAGATATGGATAACGCTGAACCAATTTGTGTGTGGGTACATAATTTACCACTATTGCCTTTGTTTTAGTTTCATTAATTTTGTATCCCATAAAGATTGGAAACTGTCTCAAAATGTTTCACAACACTGTAATGTCCTTTTCTGGTTTGATCCGGTAAAAATAATGTCATCTGCAAACACAGCCAACTTTTCTTGAATAACATACCAATTATATCCTTGAATTTCAGAGTCCCTTATTTTCTTTGCCAGTTGTTCTAAATATAATACAAATAACAAAGAGGAAAGAGGACATGCCTGTTTGGTTGCTCTGCTCAAGCAGAAATTATCAGAGAGGAATCCACCCACTTTAATTATTGCCTCCGATCTCTCATATATCCTCCTAATCAACCTTATAATTTTATCAGGGGATGCAAATGCTTCCAATACCCTGCTCATAAAGTCCAACTTACTCTTTATCAAGATCCACTAACAACAGTGGTATTTTCTTACATTCTGCTTCCCTCTGGATCATCAATGTTCTGTTAATGTTGTCAAATGTTTGTCTCTCCTCCACAAAACCACACTGATTCATATCTATCAATTTTTACATCATTTTTGTCATTTGTTTAGCCATTATATACATAAACACTCTATAATCATGGTTTCGTATTGAAATGGGCCTATATGAAGGAGTCTATATTAGAAGAACGAAAAGACTAAACACCGAACGGCCTAAAGGACGAAAATGCCAAACCTCAAACTCGCTATTATGAGGGACCTACACCCCACACACACCCCCGCTAAATATATATACCAACTCCAAGATCACACTACAGTGAGGAAAGGGCAAATATTCAATCTTCGATGTACTGCGATCTAATAAAAAGCACTTTGAGGTCCGGCATTTTCGGCCTTTAGGCCGTTCGATGTTTAGTCTTTTCATTTTTTTAATATAGACCCTGTGTGAAGCTGGATCTTTTCCCTGTGCAGGTATTACAGCTACCACTTTCTTCCAGAATGATGGTGCTTTTTCTCCTCCTAGTTTCTAGACTTCCACAAGAATACCACCTGTTCCTGGAGACATTCCTGTAGATGGCTTATACATCACCATTTTATCTCATCTCCTATCCTGTTAGTAACTGAGCCTCATCTACCTCTAACCTTTGCATATTTAAATCTTCCATAAATATTTCTATTTGAACCTTTTTCTTGATTTCCATATTTCTCTGCTTTATACAGACTTTATTAGAATTTTCAAATATTTCTAATACCTTTAGCTTGGTGACAGCCCTTTCAGCTTTCTGTTGCCTAAGTTGTTGTGCTAAAAGTTTTTGTGCACTGGAGTTATTACCACAAAACAGTTGCGTAACAGCAATCTTTCTAAACTCATGCATAGTATTGAGGTAAGCTCTTATTTTCTGTTTAACATTTTGTAGTTGCTTCTCATCTTGTTCTGTGGGATTCCCCTTATTTTGTTAGTACTTTAACATTTGTCAGTCCCTCTAAATAAGTTTTGCTACTTCTTAATCACATTTCCCTTTCTTGTAATTCCATCCTATTTTTAAACTCCATTTTAATTTTATTCCACTCCCTAGCTATATTTTCAGAAAAAAATTCTGTCTTCCTCTAGCTCCTGAACAATTTCCACTACCCATTCCTTAAATTCCACTCTTTCTAACAAACAGGTGGGAAAGCACCAGTGTCTCATTTTATTTCATTAACCTGTGTTTTTATTTTAGTTACTACTGGAGCATGATCTGAAATAGTTACTGTGTGCATTTCAAGACTTTCAATTAAATGCACATGTTCCTGTGAAATGTAAATTCTGTCTAGCCTAGCCCAGTTTTTGTATCTTGGGGAATAATATGTAAATTCACTCCGAACTCTTAGTACTGAATTCACATCTTCCATCCCAAACATCTTCATAAATTTCTTCAAAAATCTACCCTCCATTCTTATATTTTCCCTTCTGGGCACCCAGATACATCTTCACTGCTGCAAATCAAATTCCAGTCCCCACCCATAAGTAATATTCCTTGCTGAAAGCTGATTATTTCTCCCAGAATTTTCATAAGCTCCATTGTAGCAGTTTTAAGTGGAATATAAATACATGCCACTATAATCCTCCTCTCTTGCCAGTAGCCACATAGTACTATAAATCTACCATTATTATATTTGTTATCCTCTTCTATCAATATTGGAGCTCCTCCTGCAATTAATATAAGTACTCCACTTTTCCTGTGTGCAAGGTATTCCACTGAATAACCATCCTGAAAACCTTTCTTTATCAAATTCACATGTTCAGATCTTTCTAAGCATGTCTCCTGTAGCATAGTTATTTGCACTCTACATTTTTTATGTAGTTCATAGGGTCATAGGACGATACTAGACTATTGGCCCAGAGGCTTTATAAGCCTAGTCAAGAATTTTGTCCATGTTCCCACAAATCACTAGCTGTTTCCCCTGTTTCTCTACTCTTTCTTTTTTGTATTCATCTGTGAGACCATTAACAATCAAAGACATTATAGAAAGCATCACTGTGTTAAAAAGATATTATTCCCACTTTTTATTATTATGTGTCTAATTCCAGCTTTTATGTTATATGCATACACTGTTTGGCAGGTTGATATTTTACACTAGGGGCTTTTTTTTGGTGGAGTAATTAACTTGGGGTAACAGTTTCCCAAAGGGCATTATAATTCATTTTTAGACATTGAGTTTTAGGCCATGGCTTTGGCACCAGTCATTTATCAGTGTTAAACCCACTTGCAAGATATTGATGAGTTGGGGAAATAGCTCCAAATTTATAGTTATCTGCAAACTTTGTTAGCCAGAGACCTGGAATGCCACTATTGACTTCTGAGATGTAGATGCCAAACAGGAGTGGGCCCAGCATGGAGCCTTGGGGTACACTGCTGTTTGAAGTCTCTTGGTGGAGGTGGTCTCACCAATCCTGACTTTTTGGGTCCTGTATGCCAGCCAGTCAGCAATCCAGTAAGTTATGTAAGGGTTCACACCTTGCACAGAGGGCGTGTCAACAAAGCCTGAATGGGGTATTGTTATCAAATGACTTAGCCAGGTCAAGATATGCAGTGTGCACTGTTTTACTATTGTCCATTACCTTGGTGACCCTCTCACAGACGTCTACCAGATTAAGTAGGCATGACCTTCTCTTAACAAAAACAAATTGGGATGGGTCCAGTGTCTGTAGGTTGCCAATATCCTTGTTTATAATTTCCATGATAATTCATTCCATGGCTTTGCATATCAGATGTGTTATACTGATGGGTCTGTAGTTTACTGAGTAAGCTGACGGTCCACCCTTAAGGAGAGAAACAAATGTTGTGGTCCTCCATTCACTAGAAAGGTAGCCTTTTTCAAGGCTGTAGTTGAAGAGTGTCTGAAATGGTCCTCATAGGTCATATTTTAAACTGTTCAAGAGGTAACCAGGGATGTTGTCTGGACCCATGGAGGCAGTGTTCTTGGTTTTAGCGAGTGCTACCAGCACCTGGGCCCTGCTAAGAACTGGGGGAAGTATGTTGGAGGGGATTTCATCTTGTGGAGCTAGGAAGTAGTGGGGGTGAATTTTGAACTGAATTTATCAGCCAGTAAATTTAATATTTCACGCTGATCAGTGTAGGTGGTACCATGTATAATACTTGCAGCTAAGATTATGTCAATATGGTTTGTTTTCATTTATATAAATGAATGACTGCCTGTGTCATAACTGATAATTTAATAAACATGTCTATTCTTTAAAAAAAAAAGAAGAAGAAAGAAAGAAAAAAATGCCCCTAAGAGTCAACCCAGTAGTAAATGATCTGTGAACATATGTAAATAGCAGTTTTGCCTTTGACCAACATGTAGCTAAAATAATAAGAAAATCACTCTATGTTGCTCAGTTATGCATAAGGGTATGGAAGTTACAATACCACTCTACTCAGCCTTTATTAGACTTATCACTGAATACAATGCCCCCCTTGGCATGTAAATAACCATTCACTTGTAACAACTGGAATACCCACAAAGTTTTCTCAACAGTAGAATTCAGGGCATGAATACCCTGTCCTACACTGATCACCTAAAGGCTCTGTCTCTGTATTCAGACTCCTACAGGTTGCTGAGAGGGGACAGCTGCCTGACTTAAAGGGCTTCCTCAGATCCAGTCCTGATGGATCTGTTGCACATCCACAAAACAAACACCAAAAACACTAGATCCAGAGATCTGAACTTCATTTGTGGCAGAAACAGAATGTGCTGGAGAAACAGATATTTGTCCCGAAGGATCCCTCACTATGGAATAGGCTCCCCCTTCATGTAAAACAGAATTGAACCCTGACCCTATTCAAACAAAACCTTGAAAACTGGATGGGAAATGGTAACTTTACCATTGGTCTGCCCCCCCCCATGTCCCTTATTAACAAAGGCCATCAATAAAAAAAGTATCATCCTAACTAACACCCCCTTACAAATCCTTAGCTACTTGCCTACTAACATGCTCCTCCATGATGCTTGGGACCTAAATGGTTTGAGGTGTATGACTAGGCATGTAAGGGCCCTAGTGGTCATTACCCTACTAGCAATCTATGAACCTATGAACAATATTTCATTACAATGTCCTACTTCAGTACAAAGAAACAGATGTATTTTGTCAAAGAAATTGCGGAATCTTTTTTTTCTACCAACAAATTTGCTATTCTTTATTTATTCATGCTGAATGTATTATTTACCTATTTTCTTAGATATTTTAATTTTACTCTTCTCTTATTAATAAAGTTCTCTGTACCATGATGATTGAATATGACCAATGATTCTATCCATTATCAAAGCTCACTTGCAGTGTACAGGCAAGCATGCCCAACTTATTGCTCTCAGACAATACAATGTGCAAACACCTTCTTGTATCCTCAGACCGTCCTCTTCATTAAATTATTTTAGCTCATCTAAAATTTCCTGTTATCTTCTTCTTCCTAAATGCATGCAGTCTACCTCTGGGCCCAAATGCAAATGACTCTCATTAAGTGAAGGCAGAGTGGCACACTGGCATCTCATTATCCATCTAGCCATCTTTCAGTCCTACATCATTCTATTACACCCAACTTCAGTCCATCATGCCCCTGCCATCATCACATTTTTTACCTAGTCTATCCTTTCCTTAAGTTAAATCAACACCACTGTCAGGTCATATGTACTTTTTTTTAATCTGTTTACAAGGACGACCATTCACATCAATACCAATGTTCTATTTCTATGTTGTCTTCATTATTTAATCTAATAATTAAAGAAAATTTAGCCTGCCATCAATTATTCATTATTCACCATTTTCCTCACAACACCTTCTTCCATCATCATTACACAGAGCCTTTCTTACCATAGGGACCTTCTTGCAATTAAGAACTAGGGATGGACTGATTTTGAAAAGACAGACTAGTAACTTAAAAGGCCTAGTTCCTGACATGACATGTGAATGTGTGGAGGCTAATCAGACAACAGAATGGTTAATGGATAAGACATTCAGTCATAATATTGCCCATTGTTTAAAAGAATCCATTAATTTAGAAGAAAAATTAAATCAAATACCTTCAAAGGTATTTAAAATAAATGAATCACTGAAGGAATATGCACCCAGTCAAATAACAAAAGGCTGGAAAAATAGAAGACTCTTTAACTAGCTACTCAGACGAGCTAACAAAACTGCAAAATTAAGAGGCAAAAATTAAGAAAAAGGCAAGTTTTTCAAGAAGAGCAGTTCCAATAAGTAGTATAATTAGAAGACATAGCACAAAGAGAAAACCTGAGATTTTCTGCTATACCAGAGATACCGGAAGGAACAGACTGTGCTGACTTTAAGAAAATACAAATAAGAAACTGGAATAGCCAGTGCCATGGCATAGTGGAATAAAGCCCTAACTATGGCCCAGGCAATTTGGGTTTGATTTGTGTCTCTAGCGTCTCAGATGATGGCATTTATCCTTGATACCCCTAAGGGGAAGCATGGTCAAATGAGGGGCGTAGCCCTTCAACAAGGTTGGTGAACACAGGGGAGGAGTGGGGTCTTTGGTAAATCATAAAAGAAAAAAATGGATTTATGGTAGACAGCACCTACCTCCAGGACACCCTTAAGCTCCTTGCTAGCCCTAACTTGAAATTCAGCATTGACTAAAATGCCAGTAGATCCAAACAAGGACTTCAGGTTCTGGGATGGCTGTCAGTATGACAGAAATGGGACCAAAAAAAAAAGCAACTGGACTACTGTTCCATTCAAGGATTTGTTAATGAAAGGGTATAGTTTCTGTATGCTCCAAACCTGGCCATGGGAAAGAAGCATAGACCTACATTAGTTAATCTGCAATCATACCAGCCGGAAAAATTGCTCCTAACAAAATTGTGGCAGAAAAGAAATGTATTGAAAGGTGGAACAACAGGCTCTTTTTGGGAAATGATTATTAATTTTACACCATGCAGAAAAAAAGCTAATTTATCATAGAAATCAGGAAATACTGATAGGTAGGGAGAAATTCAAGCTGTTGTATCCAGATGTTTTCACCATATATTTTCCTTAAAGAGCAAATACATTTCTTGAAGCAGAACAGGCTAAGGAGGAAGTAAATTAAACATTTTACTGACAAAGAATGAGCCAGTAGTAGAGGGGGCCTCTTGTTTACATTCTTCTGAAAATAACAACTCCCATTAAGAGACGTTTACAGTGAAACCTTTTCCATTGTTTCAAAGCAAAATACTTCAACAAAAGAAAAAAACAGCATAAGAGTTAACTATAAGAATCATAAGTGCTTTGGATTTGAACCAGAGACTTTTGCTGGGAGATGAAGATGACCAGAAAGAAGAACAGCAACACTGTGAAATTAACAAGCGAATGGGAGACTTTACAGAAGCAATCCCATTAGATATATAATTAGACTGTAAAGCATCAATCCCATTAGACATATGAATAGACATGGTGCCTGGATAAGTTTGTTCAACATTAAAATTAACAAAGATTTTTTTCATGTATCTGAAAACATACTAGCTAGTAAGTGGGATAAAATGAAAATGTGATTGAGAAAGGATATGGAAAATAATCAACATAAATTGTTTAGAAGGGACTTCCAAGATGGATGCACACTGACTAACAAATTTAATTTCAGCTCTCCCATTATGAAAACAGAAATTCAGAAAAGGGAGTCAGTCATCATATTTTGGGGTAAATTTCAGTAACTGGCTAGTAATTGCACTGCCTGGATGCCAGCAAAAAAGAAATTCAAAGAACCTGAAAGAAAATCGATCACAAAAGGTGAGGAAAAACACTGACTGGGAAGAATTCTGCTGCTGTTCATCAAAAAATAGTGGAAGCTCCAGTTCTGGTGCAAGGCATGACTTCCAGTAACCTAGAGGAAAAAATAAGTCAAATGTGTTCAGAGCTGATTAAAATAAATGAAACACTGAAGCTATACATCAACTAAAATGACAAAAGGCTGGAAAAAATGGAAGAAGGTGAGGTGATAAAAATGCAAAAATCTGAAGTCAAAATGAAGAAAAGGTTGGCTGAATATGAGACTGCTCAAGAATAGATGTAAAAAAAATAGAATTAGAGGACAGAGCACATAGGCAAAACCTGAGATTTTCTGCTCTACCAGAAAATCTGGAAGGAACAGACTGAATTAATTTTATGAAAGCACAAATAAGCAACTGGACTGGTATTCCACAGCAGGAGTTGTTAATTGAAAGGGCACATGTGTGCATGCTTCAAGTCTGGCCATGAGAAAGCAACCTAGAACTTTAATAGTGAAGATACAATCCTACCAGCAGAAGGAGTTGATTCTAACAAAACTGTTACAGAAGTACAATATACTACACATGGAAAACAGTAGAGTGTTTGTGGGAAATTATTACTCAGTGCACACTAGGCAGAACAGGAGTAAATGTATTCCACTAATCAGGGAATGTCAAGAAGCAGGCATGGGGGTCAAGCTGCTGTACCTTGCTATATTCATAATATTTTTTTCCTGGAGGGACAAAATAATTTTTTGATGCAGAACTTGCTAAGGAGGAAATAAAAAAATATCCAACAAAAAGTGAGCTATGAAAAAGAAGGAAATTCTGCTTCTTGTTTCTTAGTAATAAAGCTCACAGACTGTGCCAGAGAAATGTATTCCAATTTTTCAATGGAAAATCATTGAGAGACAGAAAAAAACACAGCAATTGACTAGAAGTACCTGGAGTACATTGGAAATTAAGCAGAGACTGGATTTGGGAGATGGAGATCAGCAGGAATAAAACTGGCAACTCAGAAATAGACTAACAAATGTGGGATTTCAAAGCATTAATTATATTTGTGAAACACTACAGAACAAGAAAACCTGGAAATAATGGAGTTTTTTGACTTTGTTAAACATGTAGGGGACTCTGAAGCATATACCCAACTTCATGTCATTAATGTTTGGAAGAGCATTTAGGAGAGGGGAAGAAGAAGGAAGGAGTTTAACTGTAAGTAAAACAAAATGTTGTTCTTCATAGTATTTTAATGATGTACGATATAATCCACATGCTGTGAAGTAAAGCTTTCTCAGTTATTTTTCAGTGTTATGGGGAAACTAAACAGTTGACCCTGTTTTTTTCCTCCTCCTTTCTTTCTCCTTCTTCAGTTTTAAGAAATGTAGGCACTGCAATGTAAAATAAGAAGAAACATCTGGTCAAAAGGGCATGATACAAGAAAATCTGATGTGCCTTTTCTCACTTTTACATATGGGAATGACTGGATTAAGGCCCTTGACTTGATTTAGTAATATGCTTAAGAGAAAGCAAATAAATAAAAAAGAACATTGAATATAATAAAAAGTTTCCCCCTAGCCAATACATTTGTGTTTGTAGAAGCAGCTGTGTATCTGGTTCTCATGTCTCCATGGAGACAATCTGATAAACAACAATAAAAACAGAATATTTCTTTCTTTCAGTGGCTAGGAGATAGTATTTTCTGAAAGCATTTAAGTCTTCTCCCAATCTGGGACAGTAATAAAGATAAGACAAAAAACCGACAACACTTAATAGGAGCAGAGGCTATACAATGTGTCTTAGCATGGATAACCTTCCTTTTAGGTTAATCCAAGTCTATGAGTGTGGCTGTCAGTCAGGGATAACTGTTCCTGTTAGGAGGTTAAAACTTCAACATTTGAAGATGTACATAGTTTTGTGTGTTAGTTTTAAGTTAATTGGTTTTACAGGTGTATTGGCGGTATTTTTTGAGGCCTTTCAATAAAACAAATAATTTTCAAAGATATGACATAGACTCAAATGGATATAACAAGAAACAATGGTATAAAAGATCAACCTGCCAAACATTAGTGTATGCATGTAACACAAAGCTAGAACTAGACCCTTACCAAAAAAGCTATTATACATAAAAGGTGGGAATAATAACTTTTTAACATAATGATACTTTCTATAGTATCTTTAAATGTAAATGGTCTCAAACATACATACAAAAAAGAAAAAGTACTGAACTAAATGTAGAGTGTAAGTAGCTATGCTACAAGGAGACATATTTTGAAAGAACTGAAAAAGAGTTATGTACTTACCAGAACTTGGCATCTATATTATCTTATGTCACTATTCATCACTCTTGGGTCTTGGATCTGACATCAGATCTAAGCCAGCAACTTTACAGACAGCTTCTAGGCTTGAGCTCCTCCCACTCCCATAATCCCTCACTGCCTTCTAACCCCTCAGATCGAGTTTGCCCAAAGTTAGAAAGCAGCTAAGAAAGACCTTGACCACCAGACAGGGCATCTCCAAATCTTCTAGATCATTTAGGATGGGGGAAGGGAGGGAGGGTTGGTGATGAATAGTGACATAGGATAACACAGATGCCAAGTTATGGTAAGTACATAACTCTTTATCTGATGTTATCCATGTCACTATTCCTCACTGTTGGGTCAGAGTCCCCACCTACCCAAAATCCTGGGCAGCCTCATGGAAGGACATTCCTGAGAACTGTGGAGCCGAAGGAAGCCCTCTGCCTGGAGACAATGTCCAGTTTGTAGTGACTAACAAAGGTGTGAGGAGAATACCAGGTGGCTGCTACACAAATGTCATCTATGGAGTGATGGACAAGATAGGCAGTGGAGGTAGCCATTGACCTACTGGAATGAGCTCTGATTGGCCCTGGTAAGGATAAACCTTTGGATGCATAAGTAAAGGAAATGCACATTGAAATCCAATGGGAGATAATTAATATGGACACCACCTAACCGTTCCTGTTCAGAGAAAATGCCACAAACAGCTGGTCAGACCTGTGAAAACTCTTTGTCCTATCCATGTAGAAATGCTGTTGTTTATGCACATCTAACATATGCAAGATATATTCCCTTTTATAGGTAAAATTTGGAAAGAAGACTGGCAATTGGGTTGACTGGTTTAAATTAGCTTCTGTGGCAACCTTAGGCATGAATGAAGGGTTAGTTTGAAGGGCCACTCTGTCTTTATGAAAAGCCATGAAAGGCAGTTTGATAGAAAGAGCCTGCAACTCTGAAACTCTTAGCTGACATTATGGCTACAAGAGGAGCTGTCTTCCATGAAAAGAATTTGATATCACATGTAGCAGCAGGCTCAAATGGGCTCTGTGTGAGAGACTGCAGCAAAAAGGAAAGGTCCCAAGGAGGGGAAGGATCCTTGACAGGAGGCCAGAGTAAAAAAACTTTTTCAGAAAGGCTTTACACAAGCAAGAAGAGAAGGCGGGTTCCTCACAGATATGAAAGTTGGGAAGAGCTGCCAACTGCAATTTGATAGTCGAGAGGCTAACTCCGTCCTGAAACAGCAAAGACAAGAGCAAGATATCTGAAATGGAAGCTGAAGCAGGATAAATATTACACTGCCCTGCCAAAATAGGAAACTGTTTCCACTTATTGGCATAAATCTTTCTAGTTGAAGCCTTCTGAGAGGCCAGGATAATGTCCTTGATGGGAGAAGGCAACCTAGGCTGATTCAGGATTACTGAAGGTGGACAAACCATACTGTCAGACAAAGTGTCTGTAGGTTGGGAATTGGAAGCTCAGAGGGATGGGAAATTAGACCCAGAATAGGATCTACTACCCAAGGAGAGTACTTCAAATGAGACCGAAGAAGGGGAAACCACACCTGCCAAGGCCAAAAGGGGGCAATGAGGATCAAGGTAGCCTTGAGGCAACAGGCTTTCTGAAATACTCTAGGAAGAAGCGGAAAGGGAAGATAAGCATAAAGGAGACCCAGTGGCCAATCATGGACAAGAGCATCCCTCGGGAATTTCCCATTTGGGGGAATCAGGGCAAAATACTGGCTGCATTTGTGGTTGAGAGGGAAAGCAAACAGATTGCAGCTCAGCTGACCCCAGCGAAGAAAGATCTCTTTTGCTATGGAAGGATTTAAGAACCACTCATGAGGACTCAAAATTGCCATGCTGAGTCTGTCCACCAGTACGCTGACTCCCAAGAAATCTGCACTGCAATAAGAAAGCACCCCAAGGACATCGCCCATTCCCACACTCTCGTGGCCTAGCGACAAAGCAGATATGAACATGTGCCCCCTTGCTTGTTGATGTACCACAGCCATACTGTCCATGTGAAATGCAACAGTACCTAGAGGGAGGCAGTCCTGGAAGGCTTGCATCATGAGGAGGACTGCTCTCATCTCCAGGATGTTGATATGCAGTTTGATCTCTGCTTCGGACTACATGCCTTGGACCATCTTCCCTGAAAATACTCCACCCACCCAAAGAGGGAAGCATCCATGGTCACAGTAGCACTGGGGGGAGGAAGAGAGAATGGTCTGCCTGCTAGGAGTTCTGGACACTGAATCCACCAGACGAGATGACACCTGCACACAGGTGTGAAGCGGATCCAGATCTAGTGAGGTCATTGTTCCCCTGTACTCTTCACTTATCAGACCAATGATCGAGTACAATGCCCCATTCGGGATGTATCTCACCCGACATCTGCAGCAATTGGAGAGACCCCAAAAGTTCCTCACCAAAAGGATAAAGGGACTCCAAAATCTGTCATATGCTGCCAGCTCTATTCAGTCGCATACCGTCTGCTCAGAGGTGACATGTGCCTGACATACAAGGCCATGTCCAACCCGGAATTAATGCACATGCTCCACCTCAAAAAATCCAAATCCACCAAAACCACTAGAGCAAGCGACTAAAACTTTTTAGCGGATATAAATAGGACGTGCTGGAGGGATAGATTTATCACTCAGAGACTCCCTATGCTGTGAAATAAAATCCCGGTCCATGTGAGGCAGAGCACCTCGCTGACTCTGTTCAAGAGAAATCTAGACCTGTGGATGGGAGATCGGAATCATCTCTGTGTCACTGCTGGACAGAGGCACAACAAACTAATGGGCACAGTATTTTTCATATAAGGGGTGGCGGCGTAAAAAAAAAATTTGGGCTAGGCTTATAAATGCCTTAGGGCAGATAGCCTAGTATAAACCTATGAACCTATAACCTATGGATTGTAGTTGACATGGGATGAACCAGCGTGGACCACTGAACCGCTAGAGTCCACTGCAGAATCCTCATATAGAACCTGGCTAGTGGCTAGGGCACTGCCATCATGGAGCCTAAGGCCCTGAGAACAAGGTGAGCTTAGGGATGAGGCAGATCTAGAAGACATTGAACATGAGATCTGATGAAATGTACCCAATGGAGTGGGAGTGCTGCAATCTCTGACACAGTGTCCAACTGAATCCTGATGAATTCTAGATTTTGGGATGGAATCAGGTTGGATTTGAGGAAATTCACTGTAATGCCTAACTGGTCAAATAATTGTAGTAGGTACTGAGAGACAGTGGCCAGATGATGCTTTGTGGGAGCTGTGAGGAGCCAGTCATCAATAAATGGAAACACCTGGAATCTCTGCAGTTTCAGGTGAACTGCAACTGCTGCCATGCACATGGTGAACACCTGGGGAGCTGTGGTGAGACCAAAGGGCAGGGTTCTTAACTAGTAGTGATTGGCCCCTATTCAAAAGTGGAGATGTCGCCTTGGAGTGCCTGTCTATATTTACATGATAGTACACATCATGGAGATCCATGCAGCACATCCAATCATCCTTGTGTAACAAGGGTACAATGGACTGGACACTGACTATCTGGAACTTGGACTTCTTGACATAAAGATCGAGACTGCTGAGGTCCAGGATTGGATACAGGTTCCCTGTTTTCTTTGGCACCAAAAAGAAGCGAAAGTTCTGGATTCTCGCTGTCCTGGGGGAACCTCTTGGATGGCTCTCTTTTGAAGAAGTTTGAGCACTTCTTCCTGAGCTAGCTCCCTTTGATGGGATGGTGCATTGGGTAGATATTTCCTGACTGGAGGGGGGGCTGGGAAAAGGCAATAAAATAATCCCTAGAAATGATGTTTAGCACCCAACTATCTTTTGTAATACTTGCCCAGGCAAAACACTGCAAAGACAAATGACCCCCCAACTGCCTTTAGGGCAGAACAGTTGAACAGCAATTCAGGAGCCCTGTTGGGGGTCTCAGAGAAGATTTCTCTGGAGTTCTAATTTTCCAAACCCCCTCTGCCCCTGGGGTGGTGTCTACCATTCAACCCTCTCCCCAACCTCTGGAGGAGGTCTCTTCTTAAGCATCCTGGAAGGCAGACTGTGACTTGTGAAACCACATTTTCCTAGCCCCTCACTGCATCTTGGAAAACAGCATTGCGGGGTGGAAAACCTGTTTCCCACAGCTGACAAGGTCTTGCCTTCCTGCTCACTGTGGGTGAGGGTCTCCTTGACTGAAGGGACAAACAGGGTAGAACCATCAAAGGGGGAATTGGTGAAAGATGCCTTACAGGACTCCACAAATCGGCAAATGTGCAGCCATGCATGATGCCAAATAGCAATGCCTGTGCCAGCCACTTGAGATGCTCCTTCCTTGGCATTGGCAGTCAACCTCATTGATGAATTTGACAGGGAAGAAAGTGTGGATAGCTTGGGGGATACCTTGCTTAGCTCCCTGGCAGGCAGTACCTCAGAAAGGGACTTGGTAAGTTCCTTGATCAGGTCCATTTGAAACTGGATGAAATGTGTCAGGTAGTTAAGCGTACACAGACCAAAAGTCACTGAGGTGAACACCCACTTTCTGTATCTGTCAATCGCCTGGAACTCATAGTTGGTGGGATGGACAGAAATGCTCTGTTCCACCAGATCTTTCTTGGTGGCAGCAGCTACCAGAAATGCATCTACTGGCATGCCTTTTGACCAGAACTGGTTGCCAGAAGGTGGACTAAGAAACTTGTCAGCACATTTGGCAATGGGCTCCACAGAATCTAGCTCCTTATATGCCCTGCTGACGATGAGTTCTACAAGTTTGTCTGCAGGGGAGGAAACCCAGGAGGCAGAAGGTCCTGTCCCGAAAGCCTTCAGAAAGATGGACTCCTCTGAGGTAGGGGGAGGGAAGACCAGCCATCTTTAAGCTTAGGGATTTCCAGGATGTCCCCAGTAAAGACATAATTGGGCGGAGAACTGGGAGATCTGTCCCCTTCATCAAGGTCCGTATTCTTGGTGAGTGACTCAGCAGTGGAGGAAAAAGTGCCTCCTCTTGCATGATCTCTTCTGAAGAACTTCCACCAGAGGTGGCTTGGGGAGGACTTGGAAGAGAAGTGTACCCCAACTGGGGCTTTCCCACCTGAAGGCTGGTTTGAGAGGGCTGACCTGGGCAAGATGAGAGGGGTCCACTCAGAGGAGCTGGGATGGTGTCTGAAAGGCTGGGAGAACACTCTCTGTGAGAAAAAAGTTCTCTCTATGACCCGGAAAGCCGAAGGACTGGATGATATCCCATCTACACTCCTGGCAGGAAGGCCTGCCTGGAGGAAGGGACCAGAGCACGTCAGAACCTCCTGGCCTCCAGACAGTACCGGCCCACAGCTGTCAAAAGCGGAAGCACCAAGGGGAAAGGATTGGTCCAAGAAAACAGGTCCGGGACCCTCACCTAAGGACTCCTGGGTGACCGCATGACTTCAGGTCTCCACTTGCCCAGTGGGAAGCTGAGCAGAAGCAGTCAGAGACTCAGACGGGGTAGGGAAGGAAAGGTCCCCAGGGATCCCCCCATCTCCCTCCTAGTGCGATTCAGGGTCAGGGCATCCAAATCCAACCTGGTTAGATGAGGAGAAGCCAACAAGGAGGTAGGAGATGGCCCCCTAGCCAGATGGGCAGGGGACACAAAAAGTCTCAACTCAATCTGAGCCTTCAGGAAGGACCTTATCATGCTGTCCACATCATAAGAGAGCAAACTTCTGGAGGACCTAGAGGAGGCAGAGGACCTACCCAGAGATGAGTGCCTAGATCCTGAGGACCTCCCCTCTAAAGAATGAGCTCTGTGTTTGGAGACAGAAGGAGACTGTCCCAAGCCAGAACCAAAGGGAGAATCCTCGCTAACAATAGTGGGATCCAACAATGATCCTAGATCTGACCTCCTTGGATCCAATGACAAGGTAGGATCTGATGATGTGGATCCCACTAGTCTGGGATCTGAGGAAGCTGGATTCATGGCTGGTCTGGATCTAACCCGATCCAAAGGCCTCAAACCAGAGACCTTGGATCAGGGGGTGAATTCCCACGACCTCAGATCTGAAGGCTTCAGAGTGGAAGCCCCCGAGCCATGAGAGTCATGGATCTTAGGATCTGAGGGCATCAGATCAGACTCAGTCAAGGCTGGAGTCAGATCCAAGGTACTAGGATCTGACAGCCTCACCTTTTTTGGAAGAGGAAGACTCCGGATGCAGGTGGGGCTTCCTTTTGTGCTCTGAGGGTCCAGACTTGGCAGGGGACTGAGCCAAGGGACCCCCTTGAGCCAACCTTTTCAAAAGGAGCTTGTTTTGGCACTCGACCAAAGTCCTGTGCTTCCTCCAGGTGGTCGATGCCCAAACAATAAAGGCATTCCTTGTGCGAATTAGAATCAGGCATTTTACGACTGCACGAGGAGCATCATTTAAAACTGGCAGGCTTGTCAGACATAATGAAAAAAATAGCCTAAACCAAAAGGAACAAGCTAATTCTAGACTAAGAAACAAGCAGAGGTCGGTACCAGAAAAAAACAGCCAAAAAACTACTTACAATAAATACAAACTATAACAATAAAACTATAAAAGCTACTCCAAAAACTGCAGAACAACTACTGGAAACTAACTGAAGCACTACTAGAAAACAAGGGCATCAAAACAGAACTACTTGACAAGAGTTATAAAATGGGAGGGGAGGAACTAACCTACAGATACCAAAGAGTATTCTAACAAGTACAAAACAACTCCAAAGAAATTATCAATAAAGAGGAAAAAAATACAAGAAAAATAAGCTACTTATCCCACTGCGGAGCTGAGCCAAGAAATCTACTTATGTAGCTAATTCTGGCAAACAAGATCTGAGGGGTTAGAGGGCAATGAGGATAATGGTAATGGGAGGAGCTACAGCCAAGAAGCTGTCTGTAAAGTTGCCTGCTCAGATCCAAAGTCGGATCCAAGACCCAACAGTGAGGAATAGTGACATGAATAACATCAGAGCATGTGAATTTGATAAAGAGAGGTTTTCAGGCCAGTTAATTAGCAGGATACCTTGGACAAAGGAAAACAGGAGTACTAAAATTAATTGCAAGAGGGGCCCCAACACTGACAGAAGAGAATAAAAATATAATAATTGTAAATTTGCACTGGTATGTACTTATAGTCCATCTAAAACTGCTATAATGGAGCTTAGGAAAATTATGGGAGAAATAATCAGCTTTCAGCAGGGAATATTACTTATAGGTGGGAGGCTGGAATTTGATTTGCAGGAGTGAAGATGTATTGGGGAGCCCAAAAGGGAACATATAACAAAGGTGGGTAGATTTCTGAAAAAAAGTTATGAAAGTATTTGGCATGGAAGATGTGAATTCAGTAGTAGGAGTTTGGAGTTAATTTACATATTATTCCCGAAGATACAAAAACTGGGTCAGGCTAGACAGAACTTATATTTCACAGGAACATGTGCACTTAATTGAAAGTTTTGATATGCATACAATAACTATTTCAGATCAAGTGCCAATAATAACTAAAATAAAAATGCATGGTAATGAAATATAAATGAGACAATGGCGCTTCCCACCTTTCTGTTTAAAAAAAGGAATTTAAGGAATGGGTAGTGGAAAATTATTCAGGAGTCACCAGGAAAGAAAGACATTTCTTCTGAAAATATAGCTAGGGAGTGGGATAAAATTAAAGTGGACTTTAAAAATAGGATTGAAATAAAAGAAAGAAAGACATGGTTAAGAAGTAACAAAAATATTTAGAAGGACTGACAAAAGGTTAAAGTATTGCAGAATGGGGGAATCTCACAGAACAAGAAGAGGAGTAACTGCAGAATGCTAAACAGGAAATAAAGGACTACCTCAATAATATACATGAGTGTAGAAAGATTGATGTTAAACAACTGTTTTTGATAATTCCAGAACATAAAACTTTTAGCACAATGACTCAGTCAATAGAAAATAGAAAGAGTTGTTGCCAAGCTTAGGGAGCCTATAACAAGGAAGATAACAAGAGATCCTATACAGGTACTATAAATACTTCAGAAATTTTATGAAAATCTGCATAAAGCAGAGAAATACAGTAATCAAGAAAAGACACAAATCTAAATGTTTAAGGAAGAATGAAATATGCCAATGTTAGAGGTAGATGAGGCCCGATTATTAACAGGATAGGAGATGAGATAAAAATGGTGATGTATAACCAGTCTACAGGAAAGTTCTCAGGAACAGATGGCATTCCTGTGGAAGTTTAGAAGCTATGAGAGAAGAAAGTGATAAAGATCTGGAAGGTTTTGTTTAACAGTATTTTAAGAGGAGGAGAAGCACCAACATCCTGGAAAAAAGTGGTGGTGGCTCTAATACCAAAAGAGTAAAGACCCATCTGATCCAGCTTCATGCATGCCCATTTCAATCCTAAACTATGAGTATAAAGTGCTTATGTCTACAGTAGCTAAAACTATGGCAAAGTCAATGCCAAAATTGATAGATATGGATCGTTGTGGTTTTGTGGAGGGGAGGCACACAGACAACATTAACAGAACAATGGATGAGCCAAAGGGAAGAATAATGTAAGCAAATATCACTGTTGTTGGTGGGTCTTGATGCAGAGAAACCATTTGAGAGAGTCAGCTGGGAGGTTATGAGCAGGGCAATGGAAGGATTTGCACTCTCTGATAAAATTACAAGGTTGATTAGGAGGATATATGAGGGACAGGAGGGGAAAATAAAAGTGGGTAGGTTCCTCTCTGTTAATATCTGCTTGAGCAGAGGAACCAGGCATGGGTGCCCTCTTTCCCCATTGCTATTTGCATTACATTTAGAACCACTGGAAAAGAAATTAAGGGACTCAGAAATTCAAGGATATAATTGGTATGGTAGTCAAGAAAAGCTGGCTCTATTTGCAGGTGATATTATTTTATACATAAAAAAACAGAAAAGGACATTTTAGTGTTGTGGAACATTTTGAGACAGTTTCAGTTCTTTTCAGCATACAAACTTAATGAAGCTAAAACAAAGGCAATAGCTGTAAGCTACTGTATGTACCCATACACAAATTGGTTCAGATATATGCATACTTAAGAGGATAAGATAAAATGAAGTGCTTAGGAGTATGGATTAAAAAGGATTCTGGTGTGACAGCTAAGGATATGTAGGAAGAGACTAAACGTAAGATCATACAAAAAAATGAGAAATTGGAAACTTTGTTTTATGAATATGGATAGCAAGATAACAACTAATTAAAATGTCTTTAGTCCCTTTAGTTTTATACAGAGGTCAGGCATATTTTTATCAAACAGAGGAGAAGTGGTGGATAGCAATTAATAAAGAGCTGAAGGATTTTATCTGGGAAGGGAAGACTGCACGAGTCAAGAGGGAGAAGCTGTTTCTTCCAATAGAAGGCAGCAGTTTGGGATTACCCAAGTTAAAGGGGTATTTCAGAGTTACACAGTTAAGTCTCCTATACACAGCAGAAGCAGAAAGCTATAATTCAAAGTGAAAAGGAATGATGATGAAATGGGGGGGGGGGGGTTTCAAGAAGCAAGGAGGGACTAGGATTTTGGATGCAGATCCTTAAAGAGAACAACAAAAAACATAAAGAATATTATATTCATAAAGTAAGAACTAAGCCAACATGGGAATGGAGAAAGGAGATTCTGCCAATAGGGATGTTTGCAATTAGGGATACAGACAATAGGCAAGTGGGGCTGGAATTTATTGGAGAAAATTGGCAAAAGAACCAAGGTATTAGGAGCAAATAATTATAGAGGGAAATGTAACAGAATGGGAAGAGGCCAAGAATTTATTTGGACTACAGTCTAGAGATTGTCTTCACTATCAAAAATTGATTGATATAAGAGTATTAGCAAAGAAAAAGAAATAGGGGGATCCTAAGTGAAAGACTAGCACTGGTAGACTTTTTAGTAGAATATAGAACATAAGCTGCAGTTATAAAAGGAATAATTAGTACAGCATAGAAAATATTGCATGATGACTACAAGACTCAATCAGAGGAGGTTAGAAAGGATTGGAAATATCTCCAGGAACAAATAGTATTCCTGTAGAGGTCTGGAAGCTACAATGGAAGAAAGTGATAAAGATCTGGAAGGTTTTGTTTAAGCACCAACATCCTAGAAGAAAGCTGTGTTGGCTGTAATACCTAAAGGTAGTAAGACCCATCAGATCCAGCTCCATATATATACATTTCAATTTTAAACTATGATTATCAAGTGTTTATGTATATAATGGCTAAAAGAATGGCAAAGGTGATGGAAAAACTGATAGATATGGATCGGTGTGGTTTTGTGGTGGGAAGGCAAACATCTGACAACATTAACAGAACAATGATGATCCAGATGGACAATGATGATATGGGGTAAGCTCAAATCAAGAAATAAGGGGAGATTGGGACTTTGGACACAGACCCGTAAGAAGAATAACAATAACCATACAGAATATGAAATTTATAAATTTGTATAAAGTATTCAAAAAACTATGTCAACATGGGAATGGAGAAAGAAGATTTTGCCAATAGGGGTGACTGCAATTAGGGCTACAGAGGAATAGACAAGTGGGTGCTGGAATTTACTGGAGAAAACTGGTAAAGGAACAAAGGTGCTAGGAGCAAATAATTAGAAAAGGAAAGGTAACAGAATGAGAAGAGGCCAAGAATACATTTGGACTGCTTGGTAGAGACTGCCTTCCCTATCAAGGGTCGATATCAAAAGTATACAAAGAGAGAAAGGAATAGGGTTATCCTAAGGCCAGCACTGATAGAGCTTTTAGAAGAATTTAGAATAAAAGCTGTTGCTAAAAAAAGGGATAATTAGCAGAAATATAACATATTACAGTATACAGTAACTATAGGAATCAATCAGATGTGGTAGGAATGGATAAGAGAGACTGGATAAGCAATTCACAAAGAAACAATGGAAAGACATATGCATAGCTCCCAAACAGGCAACAAAGTCTAGAACATTTAGGATCTTTGCTTAAAAGTGTCTGCATAGGTATTTTTATACCCAAAGCAGACTCCAAATATTTTTTCATCAGGTAGATTGCAACTATTGTAGGTGTGATGTTGAAGAAAGAGGTAATTGGAAGCATATTTTTCGGAGTGTAATGATTTGGCAGATATTAAAAATTCAATGCAGACTACTCTGTCAGAAATACTGAATTGGCAAACTGGCGTAACTAAGAAAATGATTTTCTGAGCTGTGATACAGAATCAGAATTGTCTAGACACAGTAAAGGCTTACTGAGTTTAATTCTGGTGGCTGTCAAAAAAGCAATTACTATAAATGGACATCAGAGTCCAAATCAGCTGTACAAGAAGTTGTGAATATATTAAGAGAGAAAAAAGAACAGGAAGTAGGATCTTTAGAAAAGGTTAGGAGTAAATCACATAGACAAAATGGGAATTGTGGGAACAATACACAGAGAACAATGTTCTGGAAGAGGAATGAAGTTTAAGGGAAGGCAGGAATCAAGTGACCTATGTAATGTTAACTGAACAATGACTGTATAGTAGATTATATGTGATGTATACTGTTTGCAACTAAAAACATGCAAATTTTGGTTTGTTTTGAATTATATAAATGTATAATTGCCTATGTCAAAAATGATAATTCAATAAAGATGTTTCTTATTTAACAAATAATATTTAGAGGGGTTGACAAAGGTTAAAGTATTTCAGAATAAGAGGAATCTCACAGAACAAGAAGAAGAGCACATGCAGAGTGCTAACTGGGAAATAAGGGAATATCTCTTGCTGTTAAGCAATTGTTTTTATAAAAATTCAGAGCACAATGACTTTTAGCTCAATAACTTAGACAAGAGAAAGTAGAATAGGTTGTTGCCAAACTTAGAGAACCTACGGCAGTAATAATAACCACACACCCTATAAAGTGAAGGAATGTGTAAGCCAAGAAAAGGCACAGATAGAAACAGTTAAGGAAAGCTTAATTATGCCAATGTTAGAGTAAGATGAAGCTTAAAAATTCATCACTAAGACAGGAAGAGATGAAATAAAAACAGTGATATATAATCAATCAACAGGGAAGTCTCAGGAACAGATGGCATTCCTGTGGAAGTTTGGAAGCTGCTAGAGAAAGTGATAAAGACATGGAAGGAACAATATTTTAAAAGGGGGAGACCAGCATCTTGGGAGAAAGCTGTGGTGGCTGTACCACTCAAAGAGGGTAAAGACCTTTCAGATCCAGCTTCATATAGATTAATTTCAATTGTAAACCGTGATTATAAAGTGTTTATCTCTATACAAAGAGTATGGCAAACGTTGCAAAAATTGAAAGATATGGATCAATTTGGTTTTGTGGAAGTGAGGCAAACATTTGACAACATTAACAGAAAAATTATGATCCAGAGGAAAGGTGAATTTAAGAAAACATTGCCAATATTCATGGGTCCTGATGCAGGCAGAGCCTTCAGTAGAGTCAACTGGGATTTTATGATTAGGGCAATGGTATCATTTGAATTCCTTGACAGAATAAAAAGACAAATTAAGGTGGCATGGTTTCTCTCCAACAAGTGGCATCTGAACAGAGAAATCAGACAGGGTTGTTCGCCTTCCCTTTTGTTATTTGCTTTACATTTAGAGCCATTGGCAAAGAATACAACGGACCCATAAATTCAAGGATATAAATTGTACAGCAATCAGAACAGTTAACTTTATTTCTAGACAATATTATTCTGTACTTGGAAATGTCCTTTTCTGGATCTTTCATGTTGTGGAACATTTTGAAACAGCTTCAAGTATTTTGGGATATAAAATTAACAAAAATAAAACAAAGCCTATAGCTGTAACTCTACACTCACACATGAATTGCTTCAGCAATACCCATATTTATAGGGTTGTGATAGGATGAAGTATTTAGGTGTAGGGATTAAAAAGGATTCTGTTATAGTAGCTAGAGATATGTAAGAAGAGAGTAAGAAATAGATAAAACAAAATCTGAAAACAGGAAGGTAGCTTATGGATATTGACAGTAAGATAGAAACAATGCAATGATATTTAGTTCCATTAGTTTTATATACAGGTCAGGTATACTTTTATCAACCAGAGAAGTTGTAGATGACAGTTAATAGAGTTGAACGGCAAGGAATTTACTTGGGAGGGGAAGATGACAAGAGTTAAGTGGGATAAGGTGATACACCCCTAGAACAAGGTGGTTTAGGATTACCTGATGGGAAAGAATACTTCAGTTACACAGTTAAGGCTCATATACATAACACAAGCAGAATGTTATAAATCAAAGTAGGAATACATGATGATGAAGTAGGAAGGGATATTCAAGAGACGAGCACAGACTAGGATTTTAGATGCAGGTCCAATGAAGAACAGACTGAATGTTTTACTGATAAGAACTGCTGAAACATCATGAATATTTTTACAGTCTAATTAATAAGTGCATTAAGTAATTAATAAGTGTTTCAAACAATCAGCATGTGCACTGTGTGGGACAAATATAAATATAACACAGTGACACAATTCAGGGTTGCTGTTCTGTTAAGTAAACAGGCCACAAATATAAAATATGTGGCATCTGTACAAGACGTGGCTTCACTTGTTTATTTCTCACATGAGACTGTGATATATTTTTACAGAACATGGCCTTGTAGCCTCTCCACTGATGTAGAGGGAAAAAGCCCTGACTACAGTCCAGTTGACAAAATAAAAACAAAAAGCAGGCTACTCCATAGGTTCATAGATTCATAGGTAGGTACGAGGCTATCAGCCCAAGAGCCTAAGTAAGCCTAGCAAACAAGGTTCCCTGGCTTACACAACTCAAGAAAGTTAATTTTCTGTGGCCCTGTCGAGCAGAGCCACAGAAGTGATCCCCGGGGTGTATTTCCTATTTCCCATCCACTCATCAAGGTTTTTCTTGAACAGTGCTAATGAGAAACAATCCCTCCAGCATGTCCTGTTTATTGTGGTGACAAGGTTTAGGTCCCTAGACCATGTAGCTCAGAGGAATTGGGATTTCTTTAGGTGTAGCATGTACAACAGCTCTGGGTTTAACATAGCTTTATATGTTAGGCAGAGATCTCCTCGGAGTAGGCAATATGCTACAGAGTAAAGCTGGAGTTTTTTGAGACGGTCAGTGTACGGCATCTGTTAGAGGCCAGTAATCCTCTTTGTGAGGTACTTCTGTGGCCTTTCCAGCTGCTGCAGATGTCTTGTGAGGTACATTCCAAAAGGGGCGTTGTACTCTATAATGGGTCTAAAGAGTGCCGTGTAGAGGGGAACAATGACCTCTTTTTTCCCTGGATGAGAACCCTTTTTTGATGAGGCGTGCCACATAGAAGGATTTCCTGACTACTATGGCAATGTAATTATCAAAGGAGAGACTACTGTCCAACTGGGTCCCAAGGTCTCTTATCACACATTCGGTGTTAAGTAAACTGCCATTTATATGGTAGTTCATGGGTACAGAGGTTTTACCAAAGGGGATGACAATGCACTTTTTGGCACTGAGCCTGAGGCCATGCCTCTGACACCAGGCATCTGTCTCAGTGAGGCCCTTCTGTAGGATGTCCACATCATTTGGGGAATCGACTATGGCTCCTAGTTTGCAGTCATCTGCGAACTTCATTAGCCAGAGGTCTTCTGTGTTAGCCTGTACTTCAGAGAAGTAGATACCAAACAGGAGAGGTCCCAGGACTGAACCCTGTGGTACTCCACTTGTCACTGGTTTGAAGTCAGACTTGGAGTCTGCAACTTTTACAGTGTGGGTTCTGTCAGTGAGCCAGCCGGCAACCCATCTTGTGATGTAGGGATTTATACCTAGTTTAGTGAGTTTAGCTATAATTCCAGAATGGGGATGGTGTTGAAAGCCTTGGCGATGTCAAGAAAGGCTGTGTGAACTACCTTACCATCGTCTACAGCTTTGTTGACTGCCTCAAAGAAGTCTATCAGGTTCAGAAGGCATGATCTGCCTTTCACAAACCTGAACTGGGTGGGGTCCAGAGTTTGGAGGTTACTAATGTCTTTGCTTATGAGCTCCATGATGAAATTTTCCATGGCCTTGCAGACCAGGCTCGTCAGGCTAATAGGGCGATAGTTCCCAGGATCAGTGGTGGCTCCCCCTTTGTGGAGTGGGATAACTGTTGCTGTACACCATTCAGTGGGCACAAAGCCTGATGTGAGACTATGATTGAACATGATGCTTAGGTGGGGAGCCAGTTCATTCTGAAGTTCGTGTAAAACGCAGCCTGGGATGTTGTCCAGTCCCATGGATGCTGTGTTTTTGGTTTTAGAGAGTGCAGCTTTTACCTGCACAGATGTGATTACAGGGACTCTGCATTCTTCCTGTATAGATATGGGTCCTTTAGGGGGTGAGAGAGGGGTAAAGTCAGTACTGAACCTATCTGCCAGGATGTTGGCAATATCAGTTGGTCCTGTAATTTTCATGCAGTTGTGCTGTAACTCAGAGCAGATCTGGATGTTGCCATTCAGTTTCTTGACATAGCTATAGAAAGCTTTGTGGTTGCCCTTAGAATCAGTGGTGATTTTGTTTTTGTAGTTAGCTTTGGAGGATCTTATAAGGGAGCTCAGCTACTTACTGAGGCTGACCAGGGAACTCCTCCACTCATGGGATTTTACTCTCTTTTGCAACAGTTTCTTCCTCCTATTGTAGAGTTTGTTTATGGCAGGGGAACACCAGATTGGCTTCCTTCTTTTGGAGGATAGCGTCTTGGTTCTCTTTGGGATAGCACGATCTATGCACTCATGTAAGTGCTTATAGAGTGATTTTGTGTAGGATTCAGCAGTTGTAAAGTACAGTTTTGTACCTACCATAAATGTAGATGTCCGATAGGAATGCATCTGCAGTCCTTACAAATGGGTTGTCCTGTCGTCAGGCAGCCCTTCGATCGGCCGGATTCCAGAGTCTGTGTCTGGCCTCGGCTGGTGTCGCACTTCACCCGACGTCATAGCTGCAGTTCTTCGGGTATAAAGGCATCAGCCGACGCCATTTTCCTCAGTGTTTCTTGCCCCAGATGCCAGGTGCCCTCTTGGAAGGCTAAATTTGGATAAATGCCAATGTTTCCAAATAGTAGAGAGCAAACACAAAAAATAAGCATGTATGTACATATATACAAACAAATACACCATAATAGATTCCCCCAGCTAGCTATAAGATGGGCAAATACCCTAGGAGTACCACAGAGGGGAAGGCGGGTGGGTAATCCTGACTGCAGATGCATTCCTATCGGACATCTACATTTATGGTAGGTACAAAACTGTACTATGTTCTTCAAGGATGCATCTGCAGTCCTTACAAATGGGTAGAATACCATAGCCAAACTAGGGAGGAAAGAAGAGATTAGGGTGTAGTTAGGATCCCTTGCAAAACAGCAGTGGCAAAACCTGCTCGGGATCTGGAGTATAAGGGTAAGTTATAATGCTTGGCAAATGTATGCACGGAGGTCCAAGTAGCAGCCTCTATAATGTCCTTGATAGCCACTCCTCGTAAGAAAGCTGTGGTAGTGGCTGTAGCCCTTGTAGAGTGAGGCCTGATGTTCTCTGGAGTTTTCTTTCCATGGTAGGAATAACAAAATCTAATGCAATTTCCTATCCACTTGGAGATTGTCTGTTTTGAAATTGCTTTTCCTTCCCTTCCTGTTGCATATGCTACCAGTAGCTGGTCAGTTTTTCTATTGCCCTTGGTCCTGTCCAGGTAGTAGCGTAACTGTCTATGTACATCCAAGGTATGCAACAGTCTTTCTCCCCTGTTCTGTGGGTTGGGGAAGAATGTAGGTAGGTGGATAAATAGAAGTTATGTTCTTACCATAACGTTCCATGTTAGTTGTCTTCTTCTCGCCTTCTTCTTGCTGGATGGGTTCGGAGCCGACCTCGGCTCCGACTCGGCCACTCTAAAGCTCGAGAGTTGGTTCCACCAGCTCGAGGCTCCCCTTATATCCCACAATGCTAGGCGATAGTTACCTCAGATCTCGTTTGTAAGCTAACCCCAGCTTATAACAGAAACAGTATAACTGTAAAAAACAGAATCCACCTCTAACAACAGGAAGAAGAAGGGTGACCTACATCCTGAAACAAGAAATATGCATAATAGCATATAGTTAAGAAAGAGGTGGTAGAAAGAGAGGTCACGATCACAACTCCTCTAGGTCTGTCCAGGCCAGGGGAAGGAGGGTGGACGCAAGAAGAAGGCGAGAAGAAGACAACTAACATGGAACGTTATGGTAAGAACATAACTTCTATATGTTAAGTTGTCTATCTCGCCTTCATTCTTGCTGGATGGGACCGTCCCTAGCACCTTGTCCCGGGTGGCCTAACGGAACAGACTCCTGAGAACAGTGGAACCAAAATTAGCTCTATGCCTAGAAGCTAAATCCAACTTATAATGGGAAACAAAAGTGTGAGGAGTAGCCCAAGTAGCCGCTGCACAAATGGTGTCAATAGGCAGTCTGTCTTGGAAGGCTAGAGAAGTAGCCAAAGCTCTGGTGGAATGGGCTTTAGGCTTATTAGGCAGTTTTGGTGTCTAATCTCATAAACAAGGGTAATCAGAGATGTTAGCCATCTGGATAAAGATACCTTTGAAACTGAAGTCCCTTTCTGCTTTCCGCATAGGAGACAAACAGCTGATCAGATTTTCTGAATTGTTTCGTCCTGTCCAAGTAGTACCTTAATTGACGATGAACATCCAGACAGTGTAATTTTTGTTCAGACCTATTTGAATACTCCGGAAAAAGACAGGAGGTCAATGCATTGGTTTAGATTTGATGCTGAAACCACCTTAGGCAAAAGGACGGGTTAGTTCGTAAGGAAACTCTGTCCTTATGGAACACAAGGTAAGGAGAACGACAACTGAGTGCTTGAAGTTCTGAAATTCTTCTAGCTGATGTGATAGCCACCAGAAAGAGAGTTTTCCATGATAATAACTTTAAGGAACATGAAGCTGCAGGTTCGAAAGGGGAAAGAATCAAAGAAGCAAGAACTAAATTTAGGTCCCAAGGAGAAGGAGGATTTCTTACAGGAGGTCTGAGAAGAAAAACTTTCAAAAAGGCTTTGCAGAGTTTGTGGGACATTAGGGCAGATTCAGAAATACCCACATGGAAATTAGAAATAGCTGCCAATTGAACCTTAAGAGTAGATGGAGATGAACCTGCATGGAAGAGTTCAGCAAGAAAATCAAGGACTAGTTGGATGGAAGCGGTGAAAGGATCTATGTCCTTTCCTTGTGCCCAATATGAAAGCGTTTCCACTTACTCAAATAAATCTTCGAGTGGAAGATTTATGGGAAGCTATCAAAATATCTCTAACAGAGTGAGATAATTGAGGAAGCCTGGCTACGGTTGGAAGTGGAGGAACCAAGCAGTGAGGTTCAGAGAGGGAGGGAGCGATGAAACTGACCCGACTGATGGATCAAAAGATCTGGAACTAGGTCCAGATTCCACGGTCGCTCCAAAAGAAATCGATGCAGAAAGGGGAACCACACTTGCCGAGGCCAGTAAGGAGCAATGAGGATCAATGAGGCCTTCTGAGCGATAGCTTTCTGTATTACTTGAGAGATCAGTGGGAAAGGAGGAAATGCATACAGAAGTCCCGGGCCAAACTTGGGCTAGCGCGTCCCTGCTGGGTTGGCCTGGTAAAGGGAATAGAGTGAAGTATTCTCTGCACTTGCTGTTTTGGGGAGTAGCAAAAAGATCGCAGCAAGGCTGACCCCACTTGAGAAAAATCTCTCACTACAGAGTCTTTCAGAGACCACTCGTGAGGCATGAGAATAGCTCTGCCCAACTTGTCGCCAGTGTGATTGGAGTTGGCCCGGATGTGCGTTGGTATCAGAAAACGCTGAGAAGAAATCGGGCATTGCGACAGTCTGAGTGCTTCTCGACACAGGGGTATGATCTGGTTCCGCCTTGTTTGTTGATGTACCACACTACAGACATATTGTCTGTCTGGATTGCAATCGTTCCCAAGGGAAGAGAGTCTTGAAGGGCTTGCAACGCTAAAAGCACTGCTCTCATCTCCAGAACATTTATGTGCAAGTGGCATTCGTTTGGTTGCCATGTACCCTGGACTGTCCTGCCCTGAAAATGCCCCCACCCGATCAGGGAGGCATCCGTTGTCAGAGTAGCAACCGGAGGAGGTGGAACAAATGGTCTCCCCAACAGGAGCTGGGGAAGACATCCACCACTTGAGATCCTTTTTGCACGCTTGCGTGATCATAATGGTGTGAGACATTGGAAGTTCCTGGTATGACCATTGAGAAAAGAGCATCCACTGAAGGATCCGCATGTGGTATCTGGCCAATGGGAGGAGAGGTATGGCGCTGCCATGATTCCCAACACCTTTAGTACTAACCTGGCTTTGGCTCTGTTGTTGTTGAGAAGTAGAGATACCAATTTTGAATGTCTGATATCCTTTGGTTCGTTAGTGTCGCAGACATGTTTACAGTATCTAAATTTTAGCCTATGTAGGTAATAGTACGACAAGGCGACAACACAGACTTTTCGCAATTTATTGAGATACCCAGTTTTGACAGACGAAAAGTGTAATCTCTGGCCATCAGAAGGAGATGCTTGGTGGGAGCTGTGAGGAGCCAGTCGTCCAAATATGGAAACACCTGGAATCCTTGTCGTCTCAGGTGAGAAGCTACCACTGCCATGCATTTGGTAAACACCGGGGCAGTGGTGAGACCAAAGGGCAGGGCCCTGAATTGAAAATGACTGGTTCCCAGCCTGAAGCGGAGGAACCTTCTGGAGCGTCTGTTCATTTTTATGTGATAGTACGTCCTGAAGGTCTATAGAGCACATCCAGTTTCCTTTTCCCAATAGGGAAGAATGGATTGCAGCGTGACCATTCAAATCTTGTTTTCTTGACCGATCTGTTCAAGATACTGAGATCCAAAATTGGTCTCCAGTCCCCTGTTTTCTTTGGAACTAAAAAGAACCTTGAGTAGATTCCGGATCCTAGTTGGTCTGCTGGCACTGGCTGAATAGCTCTTTTTGCAAGCAGTTTTGAAATTTCCAAAGCTGCTATATCCCTTTGAGCGGGTGGAACATCTGGAAGGGATTTTTGACTGATTTGGAAAGCGAAGAAAGGGAATAGAATAACCTTCGAAATGATGGACTGTACCCATTTGTCTTGTGTCAAGGATAGCCAGGCTTCTGGGTACAGTGACAATCTTCCCCCGACTGCCTCCGAAGATGGGCAGTCGGGCAACACCTCAGGGATGCTGAAAGGGCTTATCGGAGGGCGTTTCTCGATTGCCCTGGTTCTGCGGACCCTCTGCCTCTAGGGCGTCTACCATTGTTGTTCCCTCTGCCTCTGGCGGGAACCGACTCTGTGCGTCAGGCGAAGTCCCTTGAGATTGTTTACGGAACCACATCTTTCCCCTTCTGGCCTTTGGGGTAAGGCCTAGAAGGAGTAGAAAACGGACTCCGGCGGCAGAAAGGGTCTTGCCATCAGTCTCGCACCTAGTCAGGGTTTCTTTCACTTGTGGACCAAACAGAGATGATCCATCAAAAGGGGAGTTCGTGAAAGACGCCTTGAAAGGTTCCAAAATTGCATAGCCGCATCCAGGCGTGCCTACGTAAGGCTACCCCTGTTCCTGCTCTGCTCGCTCCATCGGCCGCATAAGAGAGGAGGCGCATGGAGGAGTTGGAAATAGAATTAAGGATAGCTAGCTGCGTGTTCATTTTCTCTGGAAACCCGTAGCTGTAGGGTCCTTCAGCATTTCACTCGCTTCTTTGATCAAGTCCCTTTGAAGGCAGTGAAATGGCACAGGTAATTCAGCGAACGCATAGTAAATGTCGCTGAGGAAAACATCCGCTTCCATTACCTATCCATGGACCTAGATTCCTTGTTAGGTGGATGGACAGGCACTGAAGGATCAGCCAGTTCCTTCTTTGTGGCAGCTACCACCATAGCATCCACAGAGACTCCTTTTGATAAAAATTCCTTGTCTGATGGAGCTGTGATGAATTTGGATGGCCTCCTGGGAGTGGGGTCCACTGAATCAGGAGCCGTCCATGCCTTTTTAGCAACCACCTGCATGAGGGGGTCAAGGGGGACACCCAGGAGGTGGAAGGATGAGAGCCAAACGCCTCAAGATACACAGATTCGTCCTCCGAAGGGTTGAGGGCTGGCCAATTTCCCCTCTGTTTAAGGATTTCCAGAATGTCTGCAAATGAGACATCTTCAGAAGGGGAACGGGGGGAACCCTCAGAATCATCCAGATCTGTGTCCGACGTGATAGACTCAGGTGAGTCAATGTGCTTCCTCTTGCACTTCCTCTTCCGAGGGGCTCTTCTGCCAAATCAGGAGAGGCCTCGAAGAGGATGAAATCCCAAAGGGAGCTCCTGAGGAGTTGGCTCTCTGCGGTCCGGGATGAGGGAGTCGACTTACCCTGAGGCAGCATAGAGGAGGGCTGACGGAGCCGACTGTGGAGTAGAGCCAGGCTCTAACACACTCCGCATGACCTCGAAAGCACCCCTGTCAGGCAGAGCCAGAGGTCCCTGCTCCGAGGAGCTAAGGACCCCTCGGCACCGACAGTGATGGCTCCGAGGCGATGTCGGAGCCGAACTCACCAGCGCCAAGCACCGAGAGGAGAGGGGGGACAAGGGTCCGATGCCACTCACCCCTCGGAGCCGACGAGAAGTCCGGCCGAGATTCCTCCATGGAAGAAAACGGAGCCGACGGGAGCCGAAGACAATTGTCTCGGCTCGAGGTGACCACAGTCTCGGTTCCGACGACCCGGCTCCGAACTCAAGAGAGTCGAAGGAGGAAAGAGTTGATGGACCGGGGCAGGCACCGACTGATGAGTCGGACTCTGAAGCATCTGGGCTAGTGCCTCAGACTTGAGTAGTCGACTCACCACCCTCTGAAGGTCATGATCGGACAGCCTCGATGACCTAGAGGAATGAGACCTTTGGCTCCGTTCAGACAGCAGGGGAGATCCTGGAGCCGAATGAACGGAGCCAAGAGAAGGTGACCTAGACCTCTTTCTGGTTGTCGGCTCAAGATCTTGTCGGAGCCGACACGGGTACTCGATAACCTCGGCTCCGGCGGGCCGAGGAAGCCACAGAAACTGTGGACTGAGTCTTATCGGCTCCAGCCGGAGCCGATAAAGGCAAAGGTTGAACAACCTGAGGTCTCGGCTCAGAAGCCGGAGCGAAGACCTCGATGCCTTGAGGGCTTCCTGTTGAGACAGACAGGGAATCCTCAGGCTTCAACAAGCCTCTCAAAATAAGCTTGTTTTTCTTTCCTGCAGGACCCTGGGGCTGAAGCCATGGCAGACAGCACAGGAGTCCTGCAGGTGCAAAACCCAGACAATAGACACAAGAATCCTGAGACCTTTGCTTCTTTAGACATAGCCTAACTGGTGAACACAAACACACACTCAAACACACCAGTTATACCCTGTCAAAATACAAACTTTAGTAAATATACTAAAATAAAATACAATAAACAGTAGTACACACAAACACTCCCTAGGGAAGGAAGGCCTAAG
This sequence comes from Protopterus annectens, assembly GCF_019279795.1. Classification (NCBI taxonomy): domain Eukaryota; kingdom Metazoa; phylum Chordata; order Ceratodontiformes; family Protopteridae; genus Protopterus; species Protopterus annectens. The sequence goes on along the minus strand of NC_056734.1, from coordinate 438,224,917 downwards.
GCCCAAGGGAAGAACTAAAAGTTCTTTTAACAAACGGGAAAAAATTAGGTTCGGGATAGAGTTCAATGAACTACACTAATTTAAGGATAATTAAACTAAAAAGGGGGCAAAAAGAGTAACTTTTTATAGAAAAAGCTAAAACTCACCAGGAACCGGTAGAATAACCAACCTCGAAGCTGTAGCGGCAAACGAGATCTGAGGTAACTATCGCCTAGCATTGTGGGATATAAGGGGAGCCTCGAGCCGGTGGAACCAACTCTCGAGCTTTAGAGTCGGAGCCGAGGTCGGCTCCGAACCCATCCAGCAAGAATGAAGGCGAGATAGACAACTTAACATCCTGATTTAAAGATACTCTGGATACCACCTTAGGCATAAAAGTAGGATTTGTTCTCATGGACACTCTATCTTGATGGAAGATCAGGAAGGGTTGTACTGCCATTAATGCCTGAAGTTCAGATACCCTTCTTGCTGAAGTGATTGCCAGCAGGAAAGCAGTCTTCCATGATAAGTATTGTAATTCTGCTGTTGCTGCTGGTTCGAAAGGAGGAAGTGTCAATTTTTCTAGCACAAAGTTCAAGTCCCATGCTGGCAATGGTGGTTTCCTAGGAGGTTTTACATTTTTAATTCCTCTCAGAAACTGCCTGAGCAGAGGATGCTTGAAGACAGGAGGATCCAAGCTGTATTCTGCTGAAATTGCTGATGCATGTATCTTGATGGAAGAATAGGACAGGCCTGTGTGGAAGAGCTCTGCCAAGTATTCCAGGATGTTGGCTATGTTTACCAGTGACACATCTTCTCCTTTGCAGTACTCCAAATGAGATATCTTTTCCATTTTGCTGCATAATTTTTCCTTGCTGAGGGCCTGCGAGCCTCAAGGATAATGTCTTTAACCCGTTGTGATAAATTTGGGTTAATTGATCTTATGAAATGTTCCAGGCAGTCAGCTGCAGAGTTTTCAGGCTTGGATGCAGGATGTTGTAGTTGTTCTGTGTTAACAGCAATGGAACCAGGGGTAGTGTCCATATTTGTTCCCGAGACATGCTCCTTAGTAATGGGTACCAATGTTGCCTTGGCCAGTCTGGAGCTATCAGAATGATCCTTGGACGGTCCTCTTTGATCTTCAATAGCACCTTGTGCATCAAAGGAAGTGGTGGGAATCCATATGCTGTCAGGTTTTTCCAACTGAAAGATAGGGAGTCCACCTTCCAAGCAAGTGGGTGGTACGTCCTTGTGCAGAATTTCTTTAGCTGGTGATTGCGTGGGGATGCAAATAAGTCTATTTCTGAGAGTCCCCATTTTCTTGCAATGGCTTTGAAGATGTCTGGATGCAGCATCCATTCGTGTGCATCCGTGGTAGTCCTGCTTAATATGTCTGCTAGAATGTTTTCTTTTCCTGGTACAAAAATTGCTTGTAACTGAATGTTGTAGCTCAGAGCCACATTCCATAGGTCCAGTGCCATCCGGCATAGAGAGTATGAATGTGTGCCTCCCTGTTTGTTGATGTACCACATAACTGTGGTGTTGTCTGTCCTTATCATCAACTGACCTTCTCGGAGAAATGGTCTGAATGTCTGGATTGCCAATTTTACTGCCAGCATTTCTTTTAGATTTATGTGTAGGTGCAGCTGGTCTTGATTCCATAAGCCTTGTATGCACTTGTCCAGCATGTGGGCCCCCCAACCGAGGTCTGAGGCGTCCGTCGTGATGGTTTGGCTTGGTTGAATGCTGTAGAGGGCAATCCTGTGTTTGATTGACAGGCCCTGCCCCCATAGGAACTCTTGCTTCAGGCATGGGATTATTGGAATTTTGGTTTCTAGGCTGTGCTTGTGTTGAGACCATAAATTCTTTAGGTACCACTGTAGCTTTCTCATATGCAGTCTGGCATGAGGGACCAATATTATGCAGGATGCCATGAAGCCCAGGGCTTGCAGTACTTTTCTTGCTGTTAGATGGTTCTGCTTGGTTAATGCCAAGAAGTAGAGAGGTAGTTGCTCTTGCTTTTCTGCAGTTAGGAATGCCATTTGCTTTGATGTGTCCAGCTCTGCACCCAAGAAGGTTATTCTTTGGGATGGTATCAGCCTTGACTTTTTTATATTGACTGTATATCCCAGGGCTTGCAGCAGGCAAATGACTCTTTGTAAGTCTTCTGTTAGCTTGTTTTTGTTGTCCGCTTGTATCAGGCAGTCGTCCAGGTAGGGGTAAATTTGGATTCCTTGAAGCCTGCAATGAGCAATTACTGATGCCAGGCATTTCGTGAACACTCTGGGCGCAGTAGATAAGCCAAAGGGCAATGCTGAGAATTGATAATGCTCTGATCCTGCAAGAAATCTGAGGTATCTTCTGCAATTTGGTCGTATGGGGACGTGCAGGTATGCCTCCTTGAGATCTAGAGTTACCAGCCAAGACTCCTTGCCCAGTATGGGAAGAAGCTGCTGTAGAGTCAGCAATTTGAATTTTGGAACAATGAGGAATGTGTTTAAAGCGGACAGGTCGAGAAGAGGCCTCCATTTGTTCTCTTTTCTTGGTACCAGGAAGAGTCTGGAGTAAAATCCCTTTCCTTGCTCCATAGATGGTACCTTTTCCACAGCTCTCATCTTTAATAATTGAGATATTTGTTTTAGAGCTTCTGTCTTTTGATTTGGCGGTAGGTTTGGCATTCCTCTCTTCCCTGGTAGAGTATGGAAGTGGAACCTGTAGCCTTGGTCTATTGTCTGTAAAATCCACTTGTCTCTTGTGATGTAGTGCCAGTTTATTGAGAATAAGGCTAGCTTTCCACCTAAGGGTGCTGCTAGTTGTTCCCTGGTAGGCGGTGCCAGAGCCAAGTCACTGTGATTGTCCTGTTGCAGTGGTGGTGGCTGTGTCTGTGCCTCGCTGGTTGTTACCCTGCCACTGGCGTCCCCTGTAGGCACCCCTGGATTGGTTTCTGCCTCTTGATCGCCTATTCCTGCCTCTCTGTGCTTTAGAGGAGTCTGGAAAGGACCAAGTTTTGGAGGGCCAATTCCTGCTAAACCTTGGAGGTTGGACCTGTAAGAAATCTTTCACTGTTTGTACAGATTTTGCCTTCTCCTTCATCTTCTTCAGTACCTGTTGTGCAGGAGAACCAAATAAATTGGCCTTGTCCATGGGAGCATCTAACAGTTTTGATTTGACATGGTCCGGTAAGGCCTGCTCTTTCAACCATGCATGCCTTCTGATAATCGTCCCAGTCATGGCTGATCTAAAGGAAGCCTCCAGTGCATCATAGCCGCATTTTAAAGAATGGTTACTAACTTGCTGAATGTTATGTACCATTTCCTGAACATACTTCTTATCAAAAGGTTCATCAGAGGACAGCTTTTTAGTTAACTGGTCAAGCATAAATTCTTGATATTGGATCATATGAAATTGACAGTTCAAGGCCCTAGCTGTCAGAGCAGCAGAAGTGTAAACTTTTTTACCTCATCTCTCTAAGGACCTGGATTCCCTTTCAGAGGGGAGGGATTTTAGCAGAGGTAGTTGCTACAGCCTTAGGCCCCTGGGAGATAGTCTCGGGATCTGCAAAAGGAGCCTTGTATAAATGGTGATGCGTGTCCGGGACCCTGTAGTACCTATCGGGCTTAGCAGGGGCCGGAGGTAATGAATCAGGAGCAGTACAAGCATCATTAAATGCATCATCTACAACAGAAAGAACTGGAGGTATAGCTAAAGGCCTATGTTGTGGTAAATGCAAAAGGTTCTAAGCCTTTTCTGGAGTCTGAAAAATCTTGGCCCTGCCACTGAAATTGTTCCCTCATAGCATGTAAGGTTTCCAAAGGAAAATTCCTCAGGTGGAGAGGCAGAAGGGATGGACTCTTCAGCATCAGAGTCTTAAGGGAAGAAGGAGCCTCTGGAGGGTCTGTATTTTCTGAATCATCAGAGGAATCATCTGTGGACACTGGCTCAGGGGGCTCTGCTCTAGGCCTCTTCTCTGGAGGTGGACGAGAGGCCCTGTCTGGATGAGGTTGGGATCCCCGGATTAAAGAAATAAGATCCTCTGCCAAGGAAAGCATTTGGGAACTGGAGCTGGGCCTGTGAGAAGGGTCTTAACAGGCACAGATTTTGTAGCTTTAGCTGCTTTAGCCCTGGCAAAGGCCTTAATGGACATGGCTGCAGGGGCCTAGCAGCTCCACGTGCAGGAGTTGAGATATCCAAGGAATAGTGTCAGATAATTCCTGAGAAACCGCAACCGCAGGTTGGATTTCGTAGCCGATTCCACCAGGTTTGAAGAGGCCTCGGTAGAAGGCATGTTTTGGCTGAAGGAAGAACTTGCTCGGTTTCAGCGAAACCGAGACACTCGCGTTGGCTTAACTGTTTCGGCGAAAACTGCGGACCGCAGTGTCGGTCCTTTTCCTTGCATTTTGGATATTTGTGAAGTCGGAGGATCCGGCGCATAATATAAGCAAAATCAGAGCCAAAAACTGCTCAGCAAATTCAGACCGACGCCTGGCGTCTGTCGGGTTAAAGAACCACAGGCTAGACAAGCTGCGGCGCCGTGGTCTGGGCCTAAACAAGGTAAGCAGTAAGAATGGAAATCTTATGAGGTATTTGTTTCCACAAGTTAAACAATTATTCACTTTTTCTGACATCGGCTGAGGCAGAAAGAGTCCCAACGGGTACTTAGCTTTTAGAAGTCTTCGGTAGTATTCGGTAGTAGTAATCTCTGGTTCTGACCGACCGCACTTGCGAACAGCTTCTGCTTCGGGCACCACGCGGCAAGAAAGACTGAGGAAAATGGCGTCGGCTGATGCCTTTATACCCGAAGAACTGCAGCTATGACGTCGGGTGAAGTGCGACACCAGCCGAGGCCAGACCCAGACTTTGGAATCCGGCCGACCGAAGGGCTGCCTGACGACAGGACAACCCATTTGTAAGGACTGCAGATGCATCCTTGAAGGACATCTGTACTGTCCATCTGCATGGGTGTCATGAAGTTCGCCACTTCTGTCTTAAGAAGCAGAAAGTTGGCTTTGGAGACATTTTTTACCATGGTTTCCTTAATAGTGGATGGGGGTGGGATGCAGATATCTAGGATGAGTAGCTTATGGTCAGATCTGATCAACGAGGAGGTGACTTCAGGTGTGGAACACCGGTCTCTCATGTTGGTAATGACTAGGTCTAGGATATTGTTGCCCCTGGTGGGGGTGTGAATAAGTTGATCCAGGGCATTGCAAATTATGAATTCCAGAAAGCGTTGAGTGAAGGAGTTGGTACATAAGTAGTTTTCCCAGTTAATGGTGGGGTAGTTGAAATCGCCCATTATTAGGGTGTTTGGTTGAACCCTAATATTTTCCAGTATATCAAAAAAAAAGGAATGGGAATCCTGGGGCGTGGTGGGAGATCTGTAGCAAGCTAAAATTTGGATTGCAGTTTTGCCCAGAGTTAGTTGCATTTGGATAACCTCAGATGCATTATGCTGTGCAACTACCCTGGAGGTGTGGATATCCTTAATGAATATGGACACACCTCCACCTTTGGTGTTCTGATCCAGGTTAGACGGCCGAAAAGTGTGGTATGAGTTATAGGCTGGTAATGCAGGGGTGTTCTCTAGAGCATTGAGCCAGATCTCAGTCACTGCACAGATATTGATGTTCTCCATTTTAAGGAGTGCCTCGAGTGAGTGCATTTTGAGATTTAGACTTCTAGCACTGAGTAGCATTACACTCAGTTTTTGCTTGCCTGTTCCTGTTACGGTGGTGAATTTGTCATTTGAACCTTGCCTAAAAAAGGCACTATAGGGGCAGCAAGAGCCTTAGCCAGTATCTGGAATACCAGGGGTGACAGCTGCAGGCCATCTCTGGCAAGGCATCATGGTCTGTTGACCATGTTGTCCCAGGAAGACAGATACTGAATCCCCTTAGAATGACACCAGAAGTTTAGCCAATTGCTGAAGTCAATCATTTTGTCCTTGTACTGGTGGTATCATTCTAGGCGATGGAAGGATACTACTCAGGGCTAGAGTCATACCTGCCTGGGCTACATGATCGGAGAGCTCTTCCATGTCTCTTTTCATGTAGTCCAGGGAGGTACATCTCAGGTTGTTCACATCAACATGGACAATGACAGAGTCATATTTATACTTCTGGAATGACCTGAGTGCATGGGTTATGTGGCGGATCTTGGCACCCAACAGGCAGCTGACAGTAACCTTCTCCTTGTTTACCCTGGTGAGTAGGAAATCAGTTTGCCTGACTACAGAGTCACCTATGACTAGTGTGTTGGGTACGTTGGTTTGTCTTATGGGCTGTGGTTTATTGGCACACTGAGTCTGTGGGCTATGTGTCATTTGGGTTGTGTTGGGGGGGGGGGGGAAGAGGTTGCTTGCATTTCTACCTTGGAGGTCTCTGTTGCTTGAGCAGATTATTATTGAGAGCCTCTGCGAATGTTTTTGTGTTTCTATGTGTGGATTTTGGTGGTGTAGGTTTAGTGGGACTATGTGATGAGTGCGGTGTGGTCTCCTCTTGACTGTCAAGTTCAGTCTTAGTTGGCTAGAGCTTTACCTCCAGTTTGGCTAGTTAAGTGCATCTCTCACAGGTTGTGGTGTTGGGAGGTAAGAGGAGAGGGTTGTCTGTGTACATGAGGCAATTGCTACATTGCCTCAAGAGGCCCACATTCATCAGACAGACAGGAGAGAACACTGGGAGCTCACCCTTGGACATGCCTAAATAAAAAGCTACCTTCCTCTAGACAAGTGAGGAAAGTGAGTATAAGAGCTGTATTTTTCTAAGCAAGTGAGGAAAGTAAGTACAAAAACGGTTTTCCTCTAGGTAAAGAGGAAGGTTGAGTGCTGTAGTAATTTGTAGCTTATTTAGTGCTAACAACAAGTTCTGAACACGTGCTGTGCATGAATAAGCAAATTCAAGTGCTAAAACTAAGAATCTCTACCTGGATCTTGTGGTAGACAGGCTACCTAGTGCTTACCACTCCCACTGATAAGCTTGAATGCTTCCCTCCAATACAGAAAGGCTTGGGAGGCTCAGAAGCTTACAGGTAGTCCTGGATACAGAAAATCTGTATCTGGACTAGACTAGTTACAGGAAAGTTGGGAAACAAGTGCAAATGCAGGCTTTTAAACCAGAAAGATGAAAGAGATGGAAAAACTGCCCAAACAGCCAATAAACAATTTCTGGGCCAGAAACCACTCTTGTGGTAGATAGGCTACCTAGTGCTTACCACTCCCACTGATAAGCTACAAAATGAATAATTAAATAAACTTATTAAACTTTATTACAATGTTAAGTGCTTTCATCCAGTATATCCGGTCTTCATCAGACAATTTAAAAAACAGTCATGTGACCCTTTTATATAAAAAGCAATACAACGATCACCATTTAAAGATACAGTCTCCATTACTTCCAATACATCTTCACCAGCAGCAACTGAAAAGCAATGTTTCTATCATTAATGTTTTAAAAATGAAAGTTTCTGATAGATAAACATGGATATTTTATTTAATTTTTAATAATATTAGTTTTTATAAGCATTTTACGGTTTGATAAGTATTATAGGATAGGATGTTTGACGGGTTACTGCATTAAAACTGTTACTGCATTTTACACAGACTGTGGTGCAAAGGGATAAAGCCCTAACTGCAATCCAGATAACTATGTTCAATTAATGGCATAAATAATGGAGGAAGTAGGCATGGGAGTAAGGGAGTGAGCAGACGTTGTCAGCTTGCTCATCCTGTGGGACACTAGCAACTTGGCTCACTGCATTGACAAAACCTGCAGGAGTGTGGGTGCATCACCTAGAGCAAAGTATCTAGCATGGCCATACTGCAAATTGGTTTGACACTCAGTTGGATGTTTGTGCATGCACAAAAGCACACATACACCTCTCAAAGGCAGCTGTGTTGGAGCTGCACGCTGCCAAGTGGATGTAGTTAGGACATTCTACAAGATCTGCAGACTAGTCCTCTCCCTAACACCAGAGTCTTGCCTCTTCCATGGAACAAATGGGCCAGGGCTCTATCCCCAGTGGAAGAATGAATGCATCAAATTGGTGCCAGAAAGGGTGCCATTGGGCCAGTTCTGTGAACAGAAAAAAATGACTGTTAATACATTCTGTCTTAGTGAAGTTTGCAGCCACACTCTTTTGATGGTCTTAGTGGATTCCAACAAAGCAACTCCAAATCTCCCAGCACTATGATGACATGAATGTTATCTGATCAGAATGCAGCAAATGTTTTGTTTCTAATTCTGGATCTAATTTTAAATTATAGTAAGGAAGATCACAAATGATTTATCAGGCTAAACATGTCCAGCTTAACTTGCACCTGCACCTTTCGCTTTGATAAAAGATTTGACTCTTTTTGATTCAGCAATTTTAATAAAGTAGCTGTGAAAACAACATTCAAAGAACTGATAAAATATAATCATAGTCACAAAAGCAACAATCAGAAACAGTATAAACAGTAACTCCATATGAATGAGACAACAAAGAAACTGAGGCTACAACATGCATGACCAATAAAAACGTAGTCTAAGCAAAGCTGCAATACGAATTGAATGTGCTAGTTGTTAAGAACCAGTACATATAAAATTAACAGGCACACAGGTTCAACTACTAGGTAGCAAAGTTAGCCAGTAAGTCACTTCAATGACAAGAAAACATTCAGACGTGTACCTACCATAAATGTAGATGTTTGAGTGTATTCACTGTTGCAGTCATTACTCTTGGGTTATCCTGCAGGCAGGCTACCCGCAGTCGGCCTGAATTCCAAAGTCCTGGTCCGGCGTTGGTTGCTGTCACCTCTTTGCTGATGTCAGAACGTCAGGGGTATAAAAGATGCAGCCAACGCCATTTTCTTCAGTTTTTCTTGCCCCAGATGTCAGGTGCCCCCAAAAGGGTAGGCTAAATATATTATGCCAATAAACATAAATGCACTAAAGTAACATTTCCTTCATCTACAAGCAAATACACCACATAGGTTGTATAGAATAGAGAAGTACAGATAAAACCCCAGCAAAAGAAAGGGGTGGGAGGGTAACCTGGACTGCAACAGTGAATACACTCGAACATCTACATTTATGGTAGGTACACAACTGTACTATGTTCATCGTGTTTCACTGTTGCAGTCATTACTCTTGGGTTGAATCCCAAAGCAGAGGAAGGGTAGCTAAGCTAAATAGGATTTGGAGAGGCTATAAGGCCCTGCAGCACTGCAGTGGCAAAGCCTGCTCTGGATTTAGAGTAAAGAGGTAAGTGGTAGTGCTTTGTAAAAGTGTGCACTGAACTCCAAGTTGCAGCCTCTAAGATGTCTTTGGTTGGTATTCCTCTAAGGAAGGCTGCCGAAGTGGCTGCTGCTCTGGTGGAATGAGGCCTAATGCCCTCAGGCACTGATTTGCCATGTTGAGAACGGATGCAATGGCCTATCCATTTAGAAATAGTCTGTTTTGAGATAGACTTTCCTTGTGATACTGCAGCATATGATACTAAAGGTTGCTCAGTCTTTCTGAAAGCTTTAGTTCTGTCCAAGTAGAAGCGTAACTGCCTGTGTATGTCCAAGGAATGCAGAATTTTCTCATCCTTGTTCTGTGGATTTGGATAAAAGGTAGGCAAGTGAATGGTTTGGTTGAGGGCCACACTGGACACCACCTTAGGCATAAATGTAGGGTTTGTCCTCAGAGAAACCCTGTCTGGATGAAAAATGATGAAAGGTTCCATAGCCATGAGTGCTTGTAACTTCCAAGACTCGCCTTGCGGAGGTTATTGCTAGGAGCAGAGCTGTTTTCCAGGATAAGAATTTTATATCTGCTGTTGATGCTGGCTCAAAAGGAGGCAGTGTGAGTTTTTCCAAAACGTAATTGAGGTCCCAGGCCGGAATTGGTGCTCTCCTTGGAGGCCTAATGTTTTTGGCCCCTCTGAGGTACTGCCTTATTAAAGGATGAGAAAAAATAGGTGATTCCGTATTGTAATGGGCTGAAATGGCAGAGGCATGAATCATAATTAATGAGAAAGAAAGGCCTTTGTTCAGCATCTCAGTTAGGTATTGTAAAATCTGAGGGATATTTAGTACACACGTGTCAATGCCTTGTTCCTGGTTCCAAGAACAGAATCTCTTCCATTTTTCTGCATAAGATTTTCTGGTACTGGGCCTCCTGGCCTCCAAGATAACATCCATAACAGCTTTTGAAAGAGGAGTGTTTTGAATGGCTACATTATCCGCCATGCTGCCAGATTTAGGGTCCTGAGCTGGCTGTGCAGGATCTGATTGTTTTGTTGGGTCAGCAAGTGAGAAGTTTGAGGCAATATCCATGCTGGACCTTGAGATAAGCTCTTTAGGATTGGGTACCAGTGCTGGCATGGCCAGTCTGGTGCAATCAGTATCATTTTTGGCTTCTCTTGTCTGACCTTTAGGAGTACCTTGGGAAGGAGAGGCAGTGGAGGAAAGGCATATACTGTTAGATTTTTCCAGCTGAAAGATAGGGTGTCCACTTTCCATGCTTGCTTGTGATAAATCCTTGTGCAAAATCTCTGCAATTGGCAGTTGTGAGAGGAGGCAAATAGATCTATGTCTGGGCATCCCCATTTCCTTATTATTATGTTGAAGACTTGTGGATTCAGTTTCCATTCAGTTGTCCATGAAA